>NC_057800.1:41443089-41447036 GCF_018294505.1 Triticum aestivum
GGCATGTCCGAAGAGGCGGCACGCGTCTCCGGTGCGTGCCCCCCCCCCACGGACAGCGCCGCCGCCGGCACCTGGAAGGGGGAAACGGACGCTTCGGGTCTACACAGAGTGGATGTAGCTGTGGGTTTGGCCCGGATGTTGCTTCCCGGTGTCCCTCTGGGCCGACCCGACACAACCGGGTGGAGAGGTCCACTGGTCAAAGCCCGTCCGTGCAAAGTCAAAGGGCTAGATCCCGTGGTCAAACGCTACAGGGTTAGCCGGGACGGGGGCCCTGGGGGTAGCAATGCCACCGGAGCGTCGTACCGGGCCCTCATACATGCGGGGTGGTGTTGTGGCATGTCCGAAGAGGCGGCACGCGTCTCCGGGTTGTGGCCCCCCTCACGGACGGCAATGAAACGGTAGTAGACGTTCTGCGGTAACGATGCAGCGTGAATATTATTAAATACTTGGAGCGCGATAAAATCATGAGTTTTTTACACAACATGGGCACATGTGCTATAGGACTGATGGTAATTTTTCATAATTTTTTGTGATGGAGAAGTATCTGAACACTTCCCTCTACGCGGATTGCTCTTCGCACGTCTACGACTGTGGCCGGCGGCCTCCGGGGGCTAGCATACCGTCAAATCTTGCGTAGGCGGCCTCTCACAAATCTGGAAGTGTTGAGGCGGTTGCAAACGCCCAGCACGCGTCTCCGGGGTGTGCCCCCCCCTCACGGACGCCGCCGCCGCCGGCACCTGGAGAGGGGAAACGGACGCGTCGGGTCTACACGGAGTGGATGTAGCTGTGGGTTTGGCCCGGATGTTGCTCCAAAGTATTCCTCTGGCCCGACCTAACACAACCGGGTGGAGGGGTCCACTGGTCAAAGCCCGTCCGTGCAAAGTCAAAGGGCTAGATCCCGTGGTCAAACGCTACAGGGTTAGGCGGGACGGGGGCCCTGGGGGGGGGGTAGCAATGCCACCGGAGCGTCGTACCGAGCCCTCATACATGCGAGGTGGTGTTGTGGCATGTCCGAAGAGGCGGCACGCGTCTCCGGGTTGTGGCCCCCCTCACGGACGGCAATGAAACGGTAGTAGACGTTCTGCGGTAACGATGCAGCGTGAATATTATTAAATACTTGGAGCACGATAAAATCATGAGTTTTTTACACAACGTGGGCACATGTGCTATAGAACTGATGGTAATTTTTCATAATTTTTTGTGATGGAGAAGTATCTGAACACTTCCCTCTACGCGGATTGCTCTTCGCACGTCTACGACTGTGGCCGGCGGCCTCCGGGGGCTAGCATACCGTCAAATCTTGCGTAGGCGGCCTCTCAGAAATCTGGAAGTGTTGAGGCGGTTGCAAACGCCCAGCACGCGTCTCCGGGGTGTGCCCCCCCCTCACGGACGCCGCCGCCGCCGGCACCTGGAGGGGGGAAACGGACGCGTCGGGTCTACACGGAGTGGATGTAGCTGTGGGTTTGGCCCAGATGTTGCTCCAAAGTGTTCCTCTGGGCCGACCTAACACAACCGGGTGGAGAGGTCCACTGGTCAAAGCCCGTCCGTGCAAAGTCAAAGGGCTAGATCCCGTGGTCAAACGCTACAGGGTTAGGCGGGACGGGGGCCCTGGGGGGGGGGGTAGCAATGCCACCGGAGCGTCGTACCGAGCCCTCATACATGCGAGGTGGTGTTGTGGCATGTCCGAAGAGGCGACACGCGTCTCCGGGTTGTGGCCCCCCTCACGGACGGCAATGAAACGGTAGTAGACGTTCTGCGGTAACGATGCAGCGTGAATATTATTAAATACTTGGAGCGCGATAAAATCATGAGTTTTTTACACAACGTGGGCACATGTGCTATAGGACTGATGGTAATTTTTCATAATTTTTTGTGATGGAGAAGTATCTGAACACTTCCCTCTACGCGGATTGCTCTTCGCACGTCTACGACTGTGGCCGGCGGCCTCCGGGGGCTAGCATACCGTCAAATCTTGCGTAGGCGGCCTCTCACAAGTCTGGAAGTGTTGAGGCGGTTGCAAATGCCCAGCATGCGTCTCCGGGGTGTGCCCCCCCCCTCACGGCCGCCGCCGCCGCCGGCACCTGGAGGGGGGAAACGGACGCGTCGGGTCTACATGGAGTGGATGTAGCTGTCGGTTTGGCCCGGATGTTGCTTCCCGGTGTCCCGCTGGGCCGACCTAACACAACCAGGTGGAGAGGTCCACTGGTCAAAGCCCGTCCGTGCAAAGTCAAAGCGCTAGATCCCGTGGTCAAATGCTACAGGGTTAGGCGGGACGGGGGCCCTGGGGGGGTAGCAATGCCACCGGAGCGTCATACCGGGCCCTCATACATGCGGGGTGGTGTTGTGGCATGTCCGAAGAGGCGGCACACGTCTCCGGGTTGTGGCCCCCCTCACGGACGGCAATGAAACGGTAGTAGACGTTCTACGGTAACGATGCAGCGTGAATATTATTAAATACTTGGAGCGCGATAAAATCATGAGTTTTTTACACAACGTGGGCACATGTGCTATAGGACTGATGGTAATTTTTCATAATTTTTTGTGATGGAGAAGTATCTGAACACTTTCCTCTACGCGGATTGCTCTTCGCACGTCTACGACTGTGGCCGGCGGCCTCCGGGGGCTCTCATACCGTCAAATCTTGCGTAGGCGGCCTCTCACAAGTCTGGAAGTGTTGAGGCGGTTGCAAACGCCCAGCACGCGTCTCCGGGGTGTGCCCCCCCCCCTCACGGACGCCGCCGCCGCCGGCACCTGGAGGGGGGAAACGGACGCGTCGGGTCTACACGGAGTGGATGTAGCTGTGGGTTTGGCCCAGATGTTGCTCCAAAGTGTTCCTCTGGGCCGACCTAACACAACCGGGTGGAGAGGTCCACTGGTCAAAGCCCGTCCGTGCAAAGTCAAAGGGCTAGATCCCGTGGTCAAACGCTACAGGGTTAGGCGGGACGGGGGCCCTGGGGGGGGGTAGCAATGCCACCGGAGCGTCGTACCGAGCCCTCATACATGCGAGGTGGTGTTGTGGCATGTCCGAAGAGGCGGCACGCGTCTCCGGGTTGTGGCCCCCCTCACGGACGGCAATGAAACGGTAGTAGACGTTCTGCGGTAACGATGCAGCGTGAATATTATTAAATACTTGGAGCGCGATAAAATCATGAGTTTTTTACACAACGTGGGCACATGTGCTATAGGACTGATGGTAATTTTTCATAATTTTTTATGATGGAGAAGTATCTGAACACTTCCCTCTACGCGGATTGCTCTTCGCACGTCTACGACTGTGGCCGGCGGCCTCCAGGGGCTAGCATACCGTCAAATCTTGCGTAGGCAGCCTCTCACAAGTCTGGAAGTGTTGAGGCGGTTGCAAACGCCCAGCACGCGTCTCCGGGGTGTGCCCCCCCCTCACGGACGCCGCCGCCGCCGGCACCTGGAGGGGGGAAACGGACGCGTCGGGTCTACACGGAGTGGATGTAGCTGTCGGTTTGGCCCGGATGTTGCTTCCCGGTGTCCCGCTGGGCCGACCTAACACAACCAGGTGGAGAGGTCCACTGGTCAAAGCCCGTCCGTGCAAAGTCAAAGCGCTAGATCCCGTGGTCAAATGCTACAGGGTTAGGCGGGACGGGGGCCCTGGGGGGGTAGCAATGCCACCGGAGCGTCATACCGGGCCCTCATACATGCGGGGTGGTGTTGTGGCATGTCCGAAGAGGCGGCACACGTCTCCGGGTTGTGGCCCCCCTCACGGACGGCAATGAAACGGTAGTAGACGTTCTACGGTAACGATGCAGCGTGAATATTATTAAATACTTGGAGCGCGATAAAATCATGAGTTTTTTACACAACGTGGGCACATGTGCTATAGGACTGATGGTAATTTTTCATAATTTTTTGTGATGGAGAAGTATCTGAACACTTTCCTCTACGCGGATTGCTCTTCGCACGTCTACGACTGTGGC
>NC_057800.1:41448155-41450140 GCF_018294505.1 Triticum aestivum
GGGTAGCAATGCCACCGGAGCGTCGTACCGGGCCCTCATACATGCGGGGTGGTGTTGTGGCATGTCCGAAGAGGCGGCACGCGTCTCCGGATTGTGGCCCCCCTCACGGACGGCAATGAAACGGTAGTAGACGTTCTGTGGTAACGATGCAGCGTGAATATTATTAAATACTTGGAGCGCGATAAAATCATGAGTTTTTTACACAACGTGGGCACATGTGCTATAGGACTGATGGTAATTTTTCATAATTTTTTGTGATGGAGAAGTATCTGAACACTTCCCTCTACGCGGATTGCTCTTCGCACGTCTACGACTGTGGCCGGCGGCCTCCGGGGGCTAGCATACCGTCAAATCTTGCGTAGGCGGCCTCTCACAAGTCTTGAAGTGTTGAGGCGGTTGCAAACGCCCAGCACGCGTCTCCGGGGTGTGCCCCCCCCCTCACGGCCGCCGCCGCCGCCGGCACCTGGAGGGGGGAAACGGACGCGTCGGGTCTACACGGAGTGGATGTAGCTGTCGGTTTGGCCCAGATGTTGCTTCCCGGTGTCCCGCTGGGCCGACCTAACACAACCAGGTGGAGAGGTCCACTGGTCAAAGCCCGTCCGTGCAAAGTCAAAGCGCTAGATCCCGTGGTCGAACGCTACAGGGTTAGGCGGGACGGGGGCCCTGGGGGTAGCAATGCCACCGGAGCGTCGTACCGGGCCCTCATACATGCGGGGTGGTGTTGTGGCATGTCCGAAGAGGCGGCACGCGTCTCCGGGTTGTGGCCCCCCTCATAGACGGCAATGAAACGGTAGTAGACGTTCTGCGGTAACGATGCAGCGTGAATATTATTAAATACTTGGAGCGTGATAAAATCATGAGTTTTTTACACAACGTGGGCACATGTGCTATAGGACTGATGGTAATTTTTCATAATTTTTTGTGATGGAGAAGTATCTGAACACTTCCCTCTACGCGGATTGCTCTTCGCACGTCTACGACTGTGGCCGGCGGTCCTCCGGGGGCTAGCATACCGTCAAATCTTGCGTAGGCGGCCTCTCACAAGTCTGGAAGTGTTGAGGCGGTTGCAAACGCCCAGCACGCGTCTCCGGGGTGTGCCCCCCCCCCTCACGGACGCCGCCGCCGGCACCTGGAGGGGGGAAACGGACGCGTCGGGTCTACACGGAGTGGATGTAGCTGTGGGTTTGGCCCAGATGTTGCTCCAAAGTGTTCCTCTGGGCTGACCTAACACAACCGGGTGGAGAGGTCCACTGGTCAAAGCCCGTCCGTGCAAAGTCAAAGCGCTAGATCCCGTGGTCAAACGCTACAGGGTTAGGCGGGACGGGGGCCCTGGGGGAGGGGGGGTAGCAATGCCACCGGAGCGTCGTACCGAGCCCTCATACATGCGAGGTGGTGTTGTGGCATGTCCGAAGAGGCGGCACGCGTCTCCGGGTTGTGGCCCCCCTCACGGACGGCAATGAAACGGTAGTAGACGTTCTGCGGTAACGATGCAGCGTGAATATTATTAAATACTTGGAGCGCGATAAAATCATGAGTTTTTTACACAACGTGGGCACATGTGCTATAGGACTGATGGTAATTTTTCATAATTTTTTGTGATGGAGAAGTATCTGAACACTTCCCTCTACGCGGATTGCTCTTCGCACGTCTACGACTGTGGCCGGCGGCCTCCGGGGGCTAGCATACCGTCAAATCTTGCGTAGGCGGCCTCTCACAAGTCTTGAAGTGTTGAGGCGGTTGCAAACGCCCAGCACGCGTCTCCGGGGTGTGCCCCCCCCCTCACGGCCGCCGCCGCCGCCGGCACCTGGAGGGGGGAAACGGACGCGTCGGGTCTACACGGAGTGGATGTAGCTGTCGGTTTGGCCCAAATGTTGCTTCCCGGTGTCCCGCTGGGCCGACCTAACACAACCAGGTGGAGAGGTCCACTGGTCAAAGCCCGTCCGTGCAAAGTCAAAGCGCTAGATCCCGTGGTCAAACGCTACAGG
>NC_057800.1:41450297-41451603 GCF_018294505.1 Triticum aestivum
GGAGCGTCGTACCGAGCCCTCATACATGCGAGGTGGTGTTGTGGCGTGTCCGAAGAGGCGGCACGCGTCTCCGGGTTGTGGCCCCCCTCACGGACGGCAATGAAACGGTAGTAGACGTTCTGCGGTAACGATGCAGCGTGAATTTTATTAAATACTTGGAGCGCGATAAAATCATGAGTTTTTTACACAACGTGGGCACATGTGCTATAGGACTGATGGTAATTTTTCATAATTTTTTGTGATGGAGAAGTATCTGAACACTTCCCTCTACGCGGATTGCTCTTCGCACGTCTACGACTGTGGTCGGCGGCCTCCGGGGGCTAGCATACCGTCAAATCTTGCGTAGGCGGCCTCTCACAAGTCTGGAAGTGTTGAGGCGGTTGCAAACGCCCAGCACGCGTCTCCGGGGTGTGCCCCCCCCCTCACGGACGCCGCCGCCGCCGGCACCTCGAGGGGGGAAACGGACGCGTCGGGTCTACACGGAGTGGATGTAGCTGTGGGCCTGGCCCGGATGTTGCTCCAAAGTGTTCCTCTGGGCCGACCTAACACAACCGGGTGGAGAGGTCCACTGGTCAAAGCCCGTCCGTGCAAAGTCAAAGCGCTAGATCCCGTGGTCAAACGCTACAGGGTTAGGCGGGACGGGGGCCCTGGGGGTAGCAATGCCACCGGAGCGTCGTACCGGGCCCTCATACATGCAGGGTGGTGTTGTGGCATGTCCGAAGAGGCGGCACGCGTCTCCGGGTTGTGGCCCCCCTCATAGACGGCAATGAAACGGTAGTAGACGTTCTGCGGTAACGATGCAGCGTGAATATTATTAAATACTTGGAGCGTGATAAAATCATGAGTTTTTTACACAACGTGGGCACATGTGCTATAGGACTGATGGTAATTTTTCATAATTTTTTGTGATGGAGAAGTATCTGAACACTTCCCTCTACGCGGATTGCTCTTCGCACGTCTACGACTGTGGCCGGCGGCCTCCGGGGGCTAGCATACCGTCAAATCTTGCGTAGGCGGCCTCTCACAAGTCTGGAAGTGTTGAGGCGGTTGCAAACGCCCAGCACGCGTCTCCGGGGTGTGCCCCCCCCCTCACGGACGCCGCCGCCGCCGGCACCTGGAGGGGGGAAACGGACGCGTCGGGTCTACACGGAGTGGATGTAGCTGTGGGTTTGGCCCAGATGTTGCTCCAAAGTGTTCCTCTGGGCTGACCTAACACAACCGGGTGGAGAGGTCCACTGGTCAAAGCCCGTCCGTGCAAAGTCAAAGGGCTAGATCCCGTGGTCAAACGCTACAGGGTTAGGCGGGA
>NC_057800.1:41453014-41456565 GCF_018294505.1 Triticum aestivum
GCCCAGCACGCGTCTCCGGGGTGTGCCCCCCCCCTCACGGACGCCGCCGCCGCCGGCACCTCGAGGGGGGAAACGGACGCGTCGGGTCTACACGGAGTGGATGTAGCTGTGGGCCTGGCCCGGATGTTGCTCCAAAGTGTTCCTCTGGGCCGACCTAACACAACCGGGTGGAGAGGTCCACTGGTCAAAGCCCGTCCGTGCAAAGTCAAAGCGCTAGATCCCGTGGTCAAACGCTACAGGGTTAGGCGGGACGGGGGCCCTGGGGGGGTAGCAATGCCACCGGAGCGTCATACCGGGCCCTCATACATGCGGGGTGGTGTTGTGGCATGTCCGAAGAGGCGGCACACGTCTCCGGGTTGTGGCCCCCCTCACGGACGGCAATGAAACGGTAGTAGACGTTCTACGGTAACGATGCAGCGTGAATATTATTAAATACTTGGAGGGCGATAAAATCATGAGTTTTTTACACAACGTGGGCACATGTGCTATAGGACTGATGGTAATTTTTCATAATTTTTTGTGATGGAGAAGTATCTGAACACTTTCCTCTACGCGGATTGCTCTTCGCACGTCTACGACTGTGGCCGGCGGCCTCCGGGGGCTAGCATACCGTCAAATCTTGCGTAGGCGGCCTCTCACAAGTCTGGAAGTGTTGAGGCGGTTGCAAACGCCCAGCACGCGTCTCCGGGGTGTGCCCCCCCCCCCTCACGGACGCCGCCGCCGCCGGCACCTGGAGGGGGGAAACGGACGCGTCGGGTCTACACGGAGTGGATGTAGCTGTCGGTTTGGCCCGGATGTTGCTCCAAAGTGTTCCTCTGGGCCGACCTAACACAACCGGGTGGAGAGGTCCACTGGTCAAAGCCCGTCCGTGCAAAGTCAAAGGGCTAGATCCCGTGGTCAAACGCTACAGGGTTAGGCGGGACGGGGGCCCTGGGGGGTAGCAATGCCACCGGAGCGTCGTACCGGGCCCTCATACATGCGGGGTGGTGCTGTGGCATGTCCGAAGAGGCGGCACGCGTCTCCGGATTGTGGCCCCCCTCACGGACGGCAATGAAACGGTAGTAGACGTTCTGTGGTAACGATGCAGCGTGAATATTATTAAATACTTGGAGCGCGATAAAATCATGAGTTTTTTACACAACGTGGGCACATGTGCTATAGGACTGATGGTAATTTTTCATAATTTTTTGTGATGGAGAAGTATCTGAACACTTCCCTCTACGCGGATTGCTCTTCGCACGTCTACGACTGTGGCCAGCGGCCTCCGGGGGCTAGCATACCGTCAAATCTTGCGTAGGCGGCCTCTCACAAGTCTTGAAGTGTTGAGGCGGTTGCAAACGCCCAGCACGCGTCTCCGGGGTGTGCCCCCCCCTCATGGCCGCCGCCGCCGCCGGCACCTGGAGGGGGGAAACGGACGCGTCGGGTCTACACGGAGTGGATGTAGCTGTCGGTTTGGCCCAGATGTTGCTTCCCGGTGTCCCGCTGGGCCGACCTAACACAACCAGGTGGAGAGGTCCACTGGTCAAAGCCCGTCCGTGCAAAGTCAAAGCGCTAGATCCCGTGGTCTAACGCTACAGGGTTAGGCGGGACGGGGGCCCTGGGGGTAGCAATGCCACCGGAGCGTCGTACCGGGCCCTCATACATGCGGGGTGGTGTTGTGGCATGTCCGAAGAGGCGGCACGCGTCTCCGAGTTGTGGCCCCCCTCATAGACGGCAATGAAACGGTAGTAGACGTTCTGCGGTAACGATGCAGCGTGAATATTATTAAATACTTGGAGCGTGATAAAATCATGAGTTTTTTACACAACGTGGGCACATGTGCTATAGGACTGATGGTAATTTTTCATAATTTTTTGTGATGGAGAAGTATCTGAACACTTCCCTCTACGCGGATTGCTCTTCGCACGTCTACGACTGTGGCCGGCGGCCTCCGGGGGCTAGCATACCGTCAAATCTTGCGTAGGCGGCCTCTCACAAGTCTGGAAGTGTTGAGGCGGTTGCAAACGCCCAGCACGCGTCTCCGGGGTGTGCCCCCCCCTAACGGACGCCGCCGCCGCCGGCACCTGGAGGGGGGAAACGGACGCGTCGGGTCTACACGGAGTGGATGTAGCTGTGGGTTTGGCCCAGATGTTGCTCCAAAGTGTTCCTCTGGGCCGACCTAACACAACCGGGTGGAGAGGTCCACTGGTCAAAGCCCGTCCGTGCAAAGTCAAAGGGCTAGATCCCGTGGTCAAACGCTACAGGGTTAGGCGGGACGGGGGCCCTGGGGGGGGTAGCAATGCCACCGGAGCGTCGTACCGAGCCCTCATACATGCGAGGTGGTGTTGTGGCATGTCCGAAGAGGCGGCACGCGTCTCCGGGTTGTGGCCCCCCTCACGGACGGCAATGAAACGGTAGTAGACGTTCTGCGGTAACGATGCAGCGTGAATATTATTAAATACTTGGAGCGCGATAAAATCATGAGTTTTTTACACAACGTGGGCACATGTGCTATAGGACTGATGGTAATTTTTCATAATTTTTTGTGATGGAGAAGTATCTGAACACTTCCCTCTACGCGGATTGCTCTTCGCACGTCTACGACTGTGGCCGGCGGCCTCCGGGGGCTAGCATACCGTCAAATCTTGCGTAGGCGGCCTCTCAAAAGTCTGGAAGTGTTGAGGCGGTTGCAAACGCCCAGCACGCGTCTCCGGGGTGTGCCCCCCCCCCTCACGGACGCCGCCGCCGCCGGCACCTGGAGGGGGGAAATGGACGCGTCGGGTCTACACGGAGTGGATGTAGCTGTGGGCCTGGCCCGGATGTTGCTCCAAAGTGTTCCTCTGGGCCGACCTAACACAACCGGGTGGAGAGGTCCACTGGTCAAAGCCCGTCCGTGCAAAGTCAAAGGGCTAGATCCCGTGGTCAAACGCTACAGGGTTAGGCGGGACGGGGGCCCTGGGGGGGTAGCAATGCCACCGGAGCATCGTACCGGGCCCTCATACATGCGGGGTGGTGTTGTGGCATGTCCGAAGAGGCGGCACGCGTCTCCGGGTTGTGGCCCCCCTCACGGACGGCAATGAAACGGTAGTAGACGTTCTGCGGTAACGATGCAGCGTGAATATTATTAAATACTTGGAGCGTGATAAAATCATGAGTTTTTTACACAACGTGGGCACATGTGCTATAGGACTGATGGTAATTTTTCATAATTTTTTGTGATGGAGAAGTATCTGAACACTTCCCTCTACGCAGATTGCTCTTCGCACGTCTACGACTGTGGCCGGCGGCCTCCGGGGGCTAGCATACCGTCAAATCTTGCGTAGGCGGCCTCTCACAAGTCTGAAAGTGTTGAGGCGGTTGCAAACGCCCAGCACGCGTCTCCGGGGTGTGCCCCCCCCTCACGGACACCGCCGCCGCCGGCACCTGGAGGGGGGAAACAGACGCGTCGGGTCTACAGGGAGTGGATGTAGCTGTGGGCCTGGCCCGGATGTTGCTCCAAAGTGTTCCTCTGGGCCGACCTAACACAACCGGGTGGAGAGGTCCACTGGTCAAAGCCCGTCCGTGCAAAGTCA
>NC_057800.1:41456792-41457780 GCF_018294505.1 Triticum aestivum
AATGCCACCGGAGCGTCGTACCGGGCCCTCATACATGCGGGGTGGTGTTGTGGCATGTCCGAAGAGGCGACACGCGTCTCCGGGTTGTGGCCCCCCTCACGGACGGCAATGAAACGGTAGTAGACGTTCTGCGGTAACGATGCCGGCGGCCTCCGAGGGCTAGCATACCGTCAAATCTTGTGTAGGCGGCCTCTCACAAGTCTAGAAGTGTTGAGGCGGTTGCAAACGCCCAGCACGCATCTCCGGGGTGTGCCCCCCCCCTCACGGACGGCGTCGCCGCCGGCACCTGGAGGGGGGAAACGGACGCGTCGGGTCTACACGGAGTGGATGTTGCTCCCGGGTGTCCCTATGGGCCGACCTGACACAACATGTGGCCCCGCTCACGGTCGGCGATGACACGGTAGTAGACAGATCAGGCGCTCGTATAGTTACCGGATCAGGCACTCGGTAAAGGTACCCCTCAGTCAGTTGCTCTCCCATGTATCACCTTTCGCGAGACCATAGAAAAATATTTATATTATAATGAAATGTTGCTGACCATAGAAAAAATTCGGTTCAAAAAAAAATTTCAAGAACGTGTATTTGAAAATATTTAATATGTACGTACAAATATTTTATATGTATATGAAACTTTTCAATGCGTATGAAAATAATATACGCTAAAAATATATTTGAAGACAACTAATAATATATGCTGTAATTAACATGTATACGGCTAGTTTGTAATTAACATGTATAAAAAAAGAAATAAACCTATGCCTACGGCTTAGCCGTCGGCATATATGCCACGTGGCATTATTTATATATGCCAACGGCTAAGCCGTCGGCATAGGGCGCCTTATCCACTCGCCGGTCAACCCGCGCGCAGCCTCATCCACTCGTTCTCTCCTCCACTCGCCGCTCAACCCCGGCCACACCGTCCGCCGACCCGCCGCCGCTCCAACCGCGCCGCTCCTCGCCGCCCGCTCCACCCGCGCCCCTCCCCTTC
>NC_057800.1:41458395-41578040 GCF_018294505.1 Triticum aestivum
CCCGTCTCGCGCCGCCGCCGGCCGCAGGGCTCCCAGCCCCTGGCTCGGCCTCCCGGAGCCCGCGGGCTGCCCCGACGAGCACGCGTGGGCGCGGCTTCAGCCGGCCCTGCTCGTTTCCTCCCGCGCCAGGGAGCACCTCCCTCCACCGCTGGACGCCGCCGTGCCCCCTCCCAGCCCCAGTGAGCACCCCCTCCCACAAATCGTTGTTGCCATTGCTTGTGTTCATGGTGGTTGGATGAATAGATAGATGCTAGATAGATGGATGGATGCTATATGAATAGATAGATGGATGCTAGATGAATAGATAGATGGATGGATACATATTAGATAGTTTTGTGTAGTTTTATTAGGTATTTAGATACATACTAGATAGTTTTTACTAAGTTTGTGAATATAGATGAATTAGATGTTGGGCAAGTTTGTGATAGATGGATGGATATTGGTCAAGATAGTGTTTTGGTAATGTTGATTCATATATAAGAAGCAAATCAAGGCACATGGTTTCTAAAATACTTAATAAAGATTTTTTTGCAATTTGACATGTTGTTTCATGTCGATTCATAATGTTGTGCCAAATGGTTAATGTGATATGATGACCTAATTTTTTTTCACTCGGTGTAATTAACAGGATTTGTGGTGTTCCATCTTCGCGGAGTGATCATCGACGTTGGAGGTGTTGGTCCACGATCGTCCCTCTCCTTTGATCGACTACATCGGAGGGTGAGCAATAATTCCATGACCTCGTCCACTTTTTTTTCCATGTCACTAGATTGAATTTTCACATCAAGTCGCGTAACCTAGGTCTCCCGTCTGAAAGGGTTGCATCGGTAAATATGCATTCAATTGCATATTTATCACCGCAGCTCTTTCGGATTGTCCAGCGCTTTCCACGGACAGCCCGAGGATGTGTAGATTGGGTACGTTGTTCATGCTCTACCCCGTTCCGAGACAGGATTTCGGCGGCGCCTCCCTGTTGTTCTCCGGATGCACATTCTCTCGGCATTTTGCCGAGTCGTGTATTTGGAGAACAGCGGGGAGGTGCTGCCGAAATTTTGTCTCGGAATGGGGTAGAGCACGGACCGTACTCAATCTACACATTCTCGGGTGGGATTAGGACCCATCTTTACCTATTAGAGATTTAGGTGGATTACTCGTCAACCTTGTAAAAAATAAAATATTGATGTTGGTAATTAAAATGAATCCTTAATTTTGTTGTGTGGCTTCCAATAAAGCAGAGATGGCAGATAATCAGTGGATGTATAGTGGGTTTTTCCGTCGGAATCAAGTAACAACAGAGTGGGTCGAGAAAACTGATGTGTTTTTGAAAGAGATATTCCGTAGTCCAATGAGGATGGTGCCAGAATGCCCGTGTGCCAGATGTAAGAGACGTATCCGCAGAGATAAGAGTGAGATGACTAAGCACCTTCGCACGCATGGATTTATGCCCAACTTTAATATGCCGATAAACTTTGCCCAGCGGGACCGTGGTAGAGAGGATGTGATACGACAACACATCGCTGGTTATGAGGACGATGGGGTTAGAGACATGCTAGATGATGTCTTTGCTGCACAGCTGACACCTCCGTCACATTCAGCGAATGAACCGGAGGAGCCGGAGGAAACCGCAAAGGCCTTCCTGGAAATCTTGGCCTCGTCAAAGAAACCTCTCTATGAGGGTGCCAAGCTGTCTGTGCTGGATGCCATCTCGCAACTGATGGCAGTGAAGGCTAAGTACGGCTGTAGCCGAGGTTGCTTCGAAGCATTTCTGGGAGTATGGGCTAACAGCCTGCCCGAGGGCCATGACTGCCGAAAACCATGTACGGTATGAAGAAAATCATGAAGGCGCTCTCCATGGACTATGAGAAAATACATGTTTGTCCAAAGAATTGCCTTTTGTTTAGACATGAGTATGCGGATGACAACTACTGTAGGAAGTGCGGTTCCTCTCGGTATATTGAGGTGGTCGATAAGCATGGTCAGAAGCGGCAGCTAAAAATCCCTGTGAAGGTTCTTCGGAAGGAAAAATTTCGTTGCGTGGTTCATGGAGAAAGTAATTTTTCACACTTTCAATTAAACTCATGCACCCTATAATTTCAATTAAACTCATGCACCCTATAATTTCAATTGAACTTGTAGGGAAATGATCCAACCGAATCAATGGATGAAGAATTGAGATGGGTTTCCATGGGTTTTGACCCTGTCGTCATGACATGCGAAAAGTATGATGTGAATGGGTATCGCTTCCATACAGAGGAGCACCGGAACAGTCGGCCTGATCCCAAAACCATAAATACCGGAGTCTTCACTGAAGGAGATAATAAAATAGATTACTACGGAAGGGTAGGAAAAATATACGAGCTTACATTCAAACTTGGCCGCGAACACCTAAGTCTCACTGTGTTCAAATGCCGATGGTTCGACCCCAAAAAGGGCCTGAGACATACGCCTTCTATTGGTTTAGTTGAAGTTAAACCATCAACCGTCTATGCCGGAGCTGATCTCTTTATCGCCGCTACCCAGGCCACACAAGTATATTATCTGCCTTACCCATGCCAGAAAGAGTACCTAAAGGGTTGGGAAGTTGTGTTCAAGGTGTCGCCGCATGGTAAGCTACCGGACCCGAACGATGATGATTACTACAACATAAACCCCATGACATACGAGGGAGTGTTCTATCAAGAGGAACATGATGATGTGGTCCGAAACAACGAGGATGATGACTTGGGTTATGTTGACCTGGACCCAAACGACGACGACGCAAGGATTGATGGTGAGGCAGTTGTGAATCAAAGAGACATAATTATGCTTGAAAAGTTAAATGAAGACACTGACGATGAGGAAGAGCCTCCACCTCTGTCAGACAACGAAGAAGATATGCGTGATAGTGATGAGGAGACCGCTCCACAAATAGATTACAATAGTGATGATTCATATGGGTTCTAGAAAATGTAAGTTCTTTTAATGATCATTACAATAGTATGCTTAATGTGCACTTTTGGTATTAATGTTTTTCCTGTATGCTTGTTTAATTGATATCCTTACTAATTGTTTATTCTCTTCTCAATGCAGGTTTGCTAATCATGGGCAAGTCCAGTGGTGCCAGTTTCCTCAGTAAACTCAAAGGAGGACTTACTCGGAGTGGACGAGCCCACAAGGTTCCCTCCCGACTACGCGAGGATGGCACCTCACAGGGAGGTGGAGGGGTCGGGGGAGGAGACCCTAGAGGAGGAGGCGGTGGGGGGAGAGCCCCTAGAGGAGGAGGAGGTGGGGGGAGAGGCAGTCGGGGCAAAAAACTCCGGGCCGTGTCCGAAATAGGAGGGTCTTCTTCGATGCCCTCCCATACAGAGGCACCTTCTGAGTCTGAGGAGGAGGAGTATGTTCCTGATGGCGAGGAGGAGGAGGCCGAGGAGGAGGGTGAGGAGGAGGAGGCCGAGGAGGAGGGTGAGGAGGAGGAGGCCGAGGAGGAGGGTGAGGAGGAGGGCGAGGAGGGTGGAGGGGAGGTTGATCCCGAGTTGTGGGGTGACTTGCCACCGGGTGCTCCGCAGGGGTGGCTGCGTGGTAATGCCGGACTACCTACACCACCTTCTATCGAGGAGCACAAGTGGATCATTGAACCTGTGGGGACAGAGTAAGTGCCTCTCAATCATATTTTCAACACATGACAACATTTTCTTATTGTACACATGGCAATCATTTGATTCTTTTGCAGAAACTGGATCCTTCGCGAAAATGGCCGTAAACCGAACGGCCTTATCACTGTCCTGTTGAAGCACTTTTGGCCTGGCCTATTCCGCCCGCGGCCAGACAGGGACCCGCAGCTGCGGGTTTTGGCCACGAGCTGGGCCCACTACGAGGCTTGCAGCAACGCGGAGTACGGGACAGCCGCTAAGGCCGTGATCACCAAATTTTGGGTAAGTTCTCTTCTGAATCACTTGTCTTCAGTTTCATTCATAGTTTATCATTGGATCACTCAACTCATGCCTTGTTTGCTTCTGGTTTATGCAGCAACTCTATAGAGTTCTTGACGAGCACAAGGCCAGAGCCGATGTGGTCTTGCTTGCGGCTGCGAAGAAGAAAGCTCGTCAGTTGCAGTACGAGGTGCGCTGGGTTGCCGTCTCGCAGTACTACCACTACTACCTGCACCAAAAGATGACCAAAAGTCAAGCGCAGAAGCAACGACTTACCTTGAACAGGGAGCAGTTCATGATGGTAACTATTACTAACTTTTCATTGTTTCAAGCAGTCAACTCTATGTTTCGTGCTCACATGTCATGCTTCCAAAATTTGCATAGGTTGTTCCTCGTTGGTGCTATGGAAGGCATGACGGATGGGCGAGTTTGGTGGATAGGTGGCTCGGCGCCGATGCAGAGTTTGCTGCCAAGAGCATCAAGGGCCGGGCTAACCGTGGAGCCGACGGGACACACGGCCAAGGAAACAGGAACCACTGGAGCTTCAAGGCCATGAAGGTATATCTATGTGCATGATGCATTTTTGTTCTTCTTTACCGCCATGTTCTTATGTATGGCTAACTTCTATTTGACGTTGTAGGAGGACAAGTTGAAGAGGCCGCTCTCAGACATGGAGTCGTGGAAGCTGGCCCGCGAGCGGAGTCGTCACAAGGAGGGCGAGAGCCAGTACTATGGCAAGACCGAGGAGCACCTGGGGTCTTACATTCATCACTATCAGGAGTTGCATCCGGATGTTCCTGTTGCCGAGGTCGCCCAGTCTCAGATCGACGACACGGCGGTGGTGGCCATCCAGGGGAAGAAGAATGGCCGGTATCCGTGTTTCGACGGCTTGATCACTCCTTCGATCTCGTACACACAGCTTCGGGCTAGCAACCCGAGCCAGTTAGAGAGTACGGGGCGTTCACAGACTCCTTTAGCCCGCCAGCATGCTGTAAGTACTTCCTCTTTATCTTTTTCTATCTAGCATTCTCAGTTTATTTTTAGCATTGCTCACTTAGAAACAATCTAAATTATGTAGGCATATAAGGAGTTTGTCGAGCATAGGAATCTCGAGGTGCGGGAGTACTTGAAATGAGTGAAGGCAAACGATGATTACAACCGTCAAATGATGACGGTTAGTTCTCCCCTCTTAAAACCAAGCTAAATTTTTGCACTTTCATTCCTTCTGATCTTCTAGTTTGCTTGTTTAACTAACATTCAGGCTATGTTGGCGGCTTGGAGTAACGGCACGGGTCCACCACAAATGGGACCCCCACCACCACCTGCGGGAGAACCCCCACACGTGCCCACGTTCGATGAATGGGTGGCACTAGGCAATGATGGTCCGGTTAGTACATTTGCCTAACTACTGACAAACTAGTTCTCGTTCATTCAACACTATCATATCATATTTACTGTTAGAATCTTTTCTGAAACATGTAGGGGACCGGTGGCTCGACTCCTGCTCCGTCGACCCCAGTCACTCCGATCTGGCAGAGTGGTGGTGGTCGCGATGGCAGTTTTGGCGGAGGTGGTGTTGGTTTTGGCGGAGGTGGTGGTTTTGGCGGAGGTGGTGGTTTTGGCGGAGGTGGTCTTGCTTGATGATTCCGTGCATGTGGCCATCGTGCCATGCCTTTCATATTCCTACTTTTATGATGTTTCATGTCTTGCACTACTTTTATGTTCATGAACTTGAGTCGGTGATGATCTTTAGATGATGTGATGAACTTGAGTATGTTTAGATGATGATGGTGAACTTGAGTATGTTTAGATGATGAACTATCATATTTCTGCATAATTTCATATTGTTCTGTTTTGAAATGCTGTCAAATGAATTGGAAAAGAGAAAACAGGGAAAATAAAATATAAAAAAACTATGCCTACGGCAAAGCCGTCGGCATATATAAGCCCAGGAGTCACCAGGGCTCACCACGTGGCGGATCTATGCCGACGGCTTTGCCGTAGGCATACCTCTGCTGCCAGGAGTAACCAGAAGACGACACGTGGCAGGGCTATGCCTACGGCAAAGCCGTCGGCATAGATGAATCTATGCCGACGGCTTTGCCGTAGGCATAGCCCTGCCACGTGGCATTGCATGATTCATCCGCGTTTTTGACGGCGCCGTCCGTTGCCGTCAGACGAAAAAGACTGCCGACGGCTATACTATGCCGACGGCTGATGCTAGGCCGCCGGCATAGGCCCCTATGCCGACGGCTTTACTATGCCGACGGTCTGACAAGACTACGCTGACGGCATCTACGCCGACGGGTCTATGCCGACGGCAGCCGTAGGCATAGACCTATGCCGACGGCTTGGGGGCCTATGCCGACGGCCCTCGGCCGTAGGCATAGACCGCGAGTCCGGTAGTGTTATAGAATTTTTTTTCTTTAGAGCCCTTTGGTTCATAGGAATGGATTCCTATTCCTACATAGGATTGGTTCCTATCCTCCACATTTCATAGGAAAATAAAAATGAGCCTAGACTCAATGGAAAAATTCATTTGGTGTGAACCAAATGACATCTCGTTTCCTATTCTTACTCATAGAATTTGAGTTACATGTCATCTCATTTCCTACAAATTTCCTATTTCTATGATAATCCTATCCTATGAACCAAAAGAAGCCTAAAGGATAAACATAGGGAAATTTCAAAGGATTTCAATCCTTAAAAATTTCTATAAAATTCCTTTGAATCAAAGGAGCCCTCAAAGTTGTGTATTGGATATTTAAATACCGCACCACCTTTTTATACAATATATTAGGGCCACATGAATCTGATGGAGCTTTTCAGAGTTCAGACCCTCCATCGCGGGGTTTGGACGACGCCCCGATTCATGTGGCCCGTGCGCTGTACGCTTTAACCAGACTAGAAAGGGGGTGAGCAAGGTGAATTCCTCCTTGTTTGTGTTAGGTAGGATAGTTCATAGTGGTATGTCGTACTAAGACTGAGCACATGTCGCCTTATGTCGCCTCGAAGTGCATGAGTCGCACTCTAAGTGTGGAACTACTCTTGATTTTTAAAGCAAGTGCCACATGAAAGTTGTGTATTCGATATTTAAACAACACACCATCCTTTATGCATATATTAGGGCCACATGCAAGCGAGGGAGGTTTTCTAACCATCCCTCGTGCGGTTTTCGATGGTGTGCCGATCCATAGGGCCCACTCGGTCTACGACTTTGACCAGTCTCGAGAGGGGGTTGACCATGGTGACTTTCTCTAGGTTTGTGTTAGGGTAGGTCATAGTGACATGTTAAATCAAAATTGAGCACCTGCGTTCACAACACTCTCTCTTGTCGCCCTGAAGTGCGGGACCCGCACTCTAAGTCAAGAACTTTCATGCCGGACTATCGTGTTTGTTAAGCAAGTGCCATATCAAAGTTGTGTATTGCATATTTAAACATCACATGACCCTTTTATACATATATTAGGGTCATGTGTAGGTAGGTTAGATTTTCCGAGCCTTCCTCACATTGTTTTCTAATGATGCGCCAATCAGTTAGGCCCGCTTGGTTTACGATTGTGACTAGCCTTGAGAGGGCCTAGACCATGCTGACTTTCTCCTGGTTTGTGTTGGGTTGGTCATAGTTACATGTCAAAGAAAGCTTGAGCATCTATCTTCACAAGATTCCCTCTTGTCGCGTCGAAGTGAAGGACTCGAACTCTTAAGTCCGAAACTTTTGTGTTGGGTTTGTTAGAATATGTCATTGTAATCTCAACTTCTTCCCTTATCTCTTGTTCTATTAAAATTCTTGTATCTCTTTCACCTTGTACACCAAGGCAGGCTTCAGCCAACATCAATATAAACAGAACGCGGCTCCCCTCGAGGGAGTAGGAACGCTTACGATCTTACATGGTCATCAGAGCTACCTCTTCCCATACATCTAGCCACAAACCAAAACCCTAGATCATACATCATCGCCTCCATGTCTTCCTCAGCCGGCGTCGCCCTCAACATTGGTTCGTCGCCATCTGAGAAGCTTGCAAGGGGGAACTTCATCCTCTGGAAGACACATGTTCTCCCAGCCCTGCGAGGTGCGCAGGTTATGGGGCTCCTGGACAACTCCGACGCCGCTCCTCCCAGGATGGTGGAGATCACAAAGGCGGACAAGACCACGACCCTTGAGCCGAATCCTCTGTACGGGCCCTGGATCGCCAAAGATCAACATGCCCTTTCATATCTCCTCAACTCCATGTCTCCAGAGATTCTTGCGTAGGTCGTCGGGAAGGATTCCACCTTCGAGCTCTGGACAACAGTCACAAATCTCTTCACCTCGCAATCGTAGTCTCAGATTACCAATCTGAGAATTGCAATCACCAACATCGAGAAGGGCACCATGTCAAGATCGGCGTACATGGAGAAGATGAAGAGTCTTGGGGACGAGCTAGCTGCTACTGGCCGTCCCGTCTCTGATCCGGAGATGGTGGATTACATCCTTGCGGGTCTGGACCGCGACTATGACTCTGTGGTGGCGGCGATCGGCGCCACCTCTTTGCTCATATCTCTGCCTTCGATCAAAGGATGGAGATGCTAGGTGACTCGTCTTCAGGCGGGTTTCATTCATCTGCAAATGCGGTCTATAGAGGCCGTGGTCAGTCCCGCGATAGGTCTCGCGGGCGAGGAGGAAGGGGGCATGCCGTGGTGGTGACCGCGGTGACCGCTAGCCCTCTCTTGCCAATGGAGGCGGCGGCTTCAGAGGACGCCCTCGACAACAACAGCAACAACAGGTGCGTGAGCACCAATATGACTATCCTGGATGTCAGATATGCTATAAGCATCATCCAGGAGGTGCACGTGTTTGTTGGTGGCACCATGAAGAGAACGATCAAGAAGAAAATGAGGAGCATGCTATCTCCTATGGTGTGGACACCAATTGGTACGCCGACGGTGCAATAACCAATCACATTACAGGAGAACTTGACAAGTTGGCGATGCGGGAGAAATACAACGGAGGCGACTGATACGTCTCCAACGTATCTATAATTTTTGATTGTTCCATGCTATTATATATTCTGTTTTGAATATTTAATGGGATTTATTATACACTTTTATATTATTTTTGGGACTAACCTATTAACTCGAGGTCCAGTGCAAATTGTTTTTTTGCCTATTTCAGTGTTTCGCAGAAAAGGAATATCAAACGAAATCCAAACGGAATGAAACCTTCGTGTCGTGGTTTTGTCACGGCAGATGTCCTAGAGAAAGGACTTAGTCGTGGAGACATCGCGACGGGTTAGCTTGAAGGGGTTAAAGCGGACACAGGGACGCAAGAGAGTTTATACTAGTTCGGCCCCTTCGATGAAGGTAAAAGCCTACGTCTAGTTGTGATGGAATTGATGGGGTTTCGATGACCAGGGAGCAAACAAGCTTCGCCTATGTCTCGAGTTGTTGTCTATTGTCCTTGAACCGCCGCCGGGTCGTCCCCTTATATACACGGGTGACGCCCGTCGGTTCACAGAGTCCCAATATCAGCTCATAGATGTGTCCGGTTTGGTCTCTACTTATTCCTAACTTACAATACAAGTTAAATACCAACGCCGGTTTACGGCTACAGGCCTTGAACTGACTATGGGCCTTGAGCCCTCATCTGCCTTCTTGGGCTTTAACATACTTAACTACTGATGAAGTTAACCCAGCCCAGATAGGCCGGTTTATGCCCAGTAGTGATATTGCCAACATTAGGCCACAGATTGATTTGAATATGTTCATGTCAATCCTTTAGCAAAAATCTTCATCTTCAATATCTTCTTGTAGTTTGTTGAACCGCCGTGATGTCATCTTCTCTGGTCGTAGTAAATCGGCGTGACGTCACCTGTTATAAAGGACCTTAATAGGTCTGCGACAATTAAGGCGACATCTTCGTTTCCAAACCCACGGCCCCTTGATTTTCGCGCCTAACTCCTGTCCCTTGCCTTATAAATAGGACCGAAGGGTCATTTCTTTTTCCCCTCCGTGCCCTTGTGCTTCGTGTCGTCCAGCTTCGGAGCTCCGCCACCACCGTCAACCTCTGCATCAACCTTGGCCGTTGCATCAACCTGGGCGCACCAGAGCACCGCGGCAACCTTCCGCGTCTTTCTCATCTCCAGTAAGTCTTCTGTTCTTTTCAACACATATCTGCTCTAGGGTTTCATGTTCTTCTAGTGTTCATCGCATGTTTCGTGTTCATACGATAACTCCTAGATGCATCTGTGAATCCTTACTCTGTGTAGCGGTAGTTTTTAGCATCCGCCTTCAGTTTCATGCCTCAAGACCATAGATCTATATGTATCTCTGCCCATTGATTCAGTACTGTTCTTTTTTGAACCTTGAATATTTTCCTTATTTTCTGAACTTGCTTCAGATCCGTCGCTGTAGAGAAGTCTTATGAAATATGTTTCTGTAAACTTACTCATCTGCTTCAATGTTTAGACCAGGCGGTTTAACTTCGTAGAAAAAATTGCCAAACCGGTATATACCATTAGTCCCCTTGTTGAACCGCCAGATGTTGTTGCTTCATAAAACTCCGGTTTAGATAGATCTGTCTCCGGTTTAACATTGCACATATCAATGTACCTTAATCAATGCATTTTTGAACCGAGATCACCTACCTTGTAGATTTCATCATGGCCAAGCAAGTATATGAGTGCAACTGGGTTCCTTATCGCGTCACAGAGGCTCAATTGGACGATTTAGTCCTAATCGGTGCCTTAGGCAGCAAAGATACCATCCATTGGAGGGCTCCTGGCAAAGAATGCCCTCCCACACCTCAAGAAGGAGAGGTCGTCGTTTTCGTAGATCACTTAGCCCGGGGCTTTAAGCCGCCCGGTTCTAAATTTTACCGGGATGTTTTAGCCGATTTTCAACTCCACCCACAAGACACTGGTCCCAACTCTATTATAAACATGTGCCACTTCCAAGTGCTCTGTGAGGCGTTCTTTCAAGAGGAGCCCACAGTGGAGTTGTTCAGAGACTGTTTCCATCTAAACTGCCGTACTGAGTTTTCTGATGGTTCCAATACGGATTAGGCGGTGTGGCGATTCGGAAAAGGAAAGAGGTCACATACCCTCATGCCAAGCTGCATAGCCACCCCAAAGAGTGGAATCAAACATGGTTCTATTGCAAAGACACCTCCCCTGCTGGTCAAAATCCTTTGCCTGACTTTCGTCCGGAGCGGCTTAGCAATACACACCCCTTTCCGCAAAGGTTGACTGCCAAGGAGAGAAGCAAATACGCTCCTCAACTGTCCAAGCTCAGAGCCTTTATGGCCAACGGTTTAACAGGGGTTGATCTCGCTCGCTGTTGGATATCATGGAGCATACTACCCCTTAGTCAGCGCTCCGGTTTGATGTGCGAGTATACTGGCAGTGTTGATGACCCACTGCGACATGCTAACATCCAGCTCACCGACGAAGAAATCACAGAGGCTGTGAACAAGATGCTGAATGAACTGGAACACATCTGTGCTAAAACCGGCCTGCTTCCCTTCTGTGCCACCAACAAACCGCCAGCTGTAAGAGTTTGATTTTTCTTTTTGCTGAACCTGTTATTGATATATCTGGTCATTGTTTAATATCAGTGTCTGTGTAACCAGGCCAATGATCCATTTTGGAGCAAGAAACTGCCGCAGGAGAAACCAGAAAAACCAGACAAACCAGAAAGATCAACCTAGCAAAAGACTAAAGCTGTGAAGAAGACTGCCCACAGGAAAAGAACCACTGCATCCTCTAATCCGGCCCCTGATGATGATGTGGATAACCCAGAACTTGAGGTAGGGCTTGACTCACTTGGCTTATTTTTCATGCATCTTATTGATGGTGATATTTGTCAGGATGATGCCAAAGCCAGCCATGCTGATGCTGTAGAGGTAATTATTCTCTCTTCCGATTCAGAACCTTTGCCTTCACTAAAAATCCGTTAGGCAAACCGGAAAGTTAAATTTTCTCATCCTCTTGCTTACTTGGATCCCAAATTTCGTATGAAGACCCAACAGCACGAAGCTCGCCGCATAACCCGGCACAGCGGCCAGGTAGTTACTTCCACCGGTTTATCGAACAGTCCAGTTCAGAAACGCTGTTCAGAGGTCTCTAATTTGCTTGTCAGTGCTTGTCCTAAAGCGAGCTGTTTTCATCAACCTCTTAATCCATCTGACTCCGATTATCAGGTTACTTCCCGCTCATCCTCTGGCGAGTCATCGGCCACTCAGCTGCCACCGCTCAAAACGGTGCTTGGGTAAGCCATACTTATCTTAATATGTCCGGTACATCACCTTGGAACATATGCTGTATTTGACTTTGTTATTCCTTTCAGGGCCAAGCCTAGGCCGAGCAAAAAAGCTCGCCTGGATAAAGCGGCCGAGGAGGATGCCGTCCCTGAACCGGGCAAAACACCAGATCTTGAAGCAGCTATTCCTGAAGACATACCCAATGATCCACCGCAGCGAGATGACGATCTTATTGCTGAAGAGAGGCCTATTGATACCTCAAGTCCTGTCAACCAGCCCACAAGCCCCATCCGGATTGAGAAATCCACCAATCCAACAAAGCCTACTGATAAGCCAACGGCCCCAGTTCAAATCGGTGATGCCAAGGATGATGAGGTTGTCATTACTGGCATTGGTCGCACAGAGCCAGGCAATCCTGTCGCTTTGTCTAAACATACTGCCAAGGAAGAATTTGCTGCCTTTGGCAAAGGCAAGTGGAATGTTGATCTGGCGACTTACGCTGCTCTGAACGCCCAAGACATCCATTCCGGCTATCTGAACTGGCTGTATACTAGTCATGACTATGAAGCCGGTCTGGTTAACATGATGAAAGATAAATATGAGGTAACTTCCATATGCTCTTTCCTGCTTGTATGCTTCAATTCTTGCTGACTCTCCTAGCCCCCAAGGGTCGTTTTGTAATCTTCTTTCGAACCGGAACTTACTAATATAAATCTTAATGCCTCGAAATTCGCTGATGTAGCCCCCAAGGGCCGGTTCAACTTAGTGTAGTTAAACCGGGACTTAAGTAATTAATATCTCCGCATCAGAACTTTTTTGAACAAATAGCCATTAGCCCCCAAGTGCCAAGTTGAATACTTGTATTGAGATTGGGACTTTGTAATCAATTGAAAGATGACGATCAAATAGGAATTAGCCCCCAAGCACCAAGTGCATAACTTGTTATGTGGTTGGTGATTCAATTCTTGCACTGCTTGCTGAATCATATAACTGTTTTTATGCAGGCTGAGCTGAAGACAAAAGAGATCCAAATCGCCGATCTCCAAGAAAATATGAAGTCCCAACAGACTGAAACCTCAAAAGCAAAAGAGGAGTTGATCAGCGCCTTAAGCGTCATGGAACAGCTTAAGAAGGATTTCAAGAAGGAGCGGGCGGATTGGGCTACTGAAAAATCCGCTTTAACCAAACGAGCAGAAGATGCCGAAGCTGCACTAAAACCGGTGGTGGAGGAATTGACCAGCATAAAGCGGCACGTGCATGCCATGACCGCTGCTATCTTTGGTAAGCCGGTTTGATTTTTGAATTGATTCTACCGTCTTACAGAGCTACCAGTTTGTTAACCCTTGGTGATATTTCAGGGACACGCATTGGTCACTTGGGGTCAGATGTGCGGAAGAAATTGAAAGCCGCCTACACGTTGATCGAACAACTGTACACTGGTGCACAACGAATCATCTGTACTGCATCCCACAACAAGCCGGCGCCCACTTTGATTCAGGACACTCTGATGAAACTGCCGGTGCTTCCTGCCCGGGTTGAAGAGCTGAAGAAATCTGCTACTCGAACCGGTGCGATCAATGCCTTAATCCGGGCAAAAGCTTGGGTGCCGGATTTTGACCCTATTGAAGCGGCTCAGGGCTATCCCAGCTTGAAGGAAGACGGGTCAGAGTGTAGTGAAGCGGATCTGTGAGCAATAAACTGGGAGGTGCGTCCGCTAGCTTGTCAATTGGCTGAAGAAGCAGACTTGTCTCATTATCAAGCCCAATATGACAATCAAAACAAGCGAGTAGCTGCACCAATTCATGAAGCGGAAAATCTTACCCCTCCAATCCATAAGCATACTTACGCTCCCGATATTGACCCGTCGTTGCTGATCCATGATGAAGCTGTCTTTCAAGCATTAATGGGAATCGACTGGACAACAATTGATTTCCAGCCACTGGGTAGAGAAACTGAAGCTGAAGCGCCGCGGGATGACCCACAACCATCAGGCCGGGCTGGTGACCAAGCTTGAACCGGAAGCCGGTTTAAAACTGCTTCTCCCTTGCGAAAAACAACGATCTTATTGTGGGCACCGTGTTGCCTTGTAATAGGCTAGCTGATACATTTGATGCTGATATGCCTTCGTGCATAATTACAGCAACTTGCTCTTCCTTTGGGTGATGAACTTTCCAAAGTACTTTCTGCAATAAAAATCTTAAAGTGCCACCGCGGTTGTGCCGTCAGGCGGAATATGATGTCTGCATACATGAAATCAAAACATCCGAAATTTTTAAGTATATGACCAAATTTTGAGATACATAATACCTGCCATCGTTGGACGTGAAGTTGGCTTGGCCAATCTTGAAGCGGAGTTTTATAAACCCACACTGTTGGAGGAGATAGCAGCTCCTGTATATATATGATGCCGGTTTACCATGTAAACCGTGCCGGGTTATAATAAACACCGTGTTACTCCGTAATAGGATGTTAACAAAAAATCAAACCGAGCAAATAGTCTCTGGATTAAAATGGATCATGTTCCGTCAATTGACAGTTTGAACCGGCTTAAAACTTTATCGGTTTAAAAATGCAATAAAAGAAAGAAATATCTTTCAAAGAAAAATGTGAAGCAAAGGCAATGACAAGCGTTTGCAAAAAGAGGCTTATTTGAGCTGATCAGATGGCGCTACCATGGTCGGACACGACCAAGCTCCCGATAGGTGTAGCTATGGTTCAAGTCAGCCAGGTCCCCAAATGAAACCGTGGCATTTATGCCGATCAAGTGGCATGGCAATGTTTCGGGTTCGACCAAGCCCCCAAGTGATTCTGTGGCCTTAGGCCGATCAAGAGGCATGATTGGTTCTCCCCAAGTGATCTGGTGGCTCTCGCCTATCAAGAGGTATTGCATTGGTTCGGACACGACCAAGCCCCCAAGTGATATAACATGATGCTTTTGAAAAGCTAACTCAAGGGGTAAACCGGAGGCCGCTTTAGAACAACTCCGTGTAACCACACATGATGTAAAAGAACAGATACCCCGCTTTAGCTGAGGTTCCGGTTTATTATATTTAATCATAATATATACATCATCGTAATATGTACATAAGTGGAGCCAATGGCTCAGGTATAGTAAGGCCGAAGATGAGCTATGTTCCACGACCTGTTGGTCTCTTCCTCTGATGTACGTGAGTCTTTATGCTCTCGAATATCGACCAGATAGTATGACCCGTTGTGCAGATTCTTGCTGACCACAAAAGGTCCCTCCCAAGGTGGGGATAGCTTATGCATATCAGTCTGGTCTTGGATGAGCCGAAGCACCAAATCTCCCTCTTGAAAGGTTCTGGTTTTAACTCGGCGACTGTGATAACGACGAAGATCCTGTTGGTAAATCGCTGAGCGAGCAGCTGCTATGTCACGCTCTTCATCCAACCGGTCCAAAGCATCTTGCCGTGTTGTCTCGTTGTCCGCTTCAACATAAGCCGTCACACGAGGTGAATCATGACGGATATCACTGGGGAGAACCGCCTCCACTCCATAGATCATGAAGAATGGTGTGTATCCTGTTGATCTGTTGGGTGTGGTATTTATGCTCCATAACACAGATGGTAATTCTTCTACCCAACAACCCGGTGTTCTCTGCAAAGGAACCATAAGCCGGGGCTTGATGCCTCTCAAAATCTCTTGATTAGCCCTTTCTGCTTGACCATTGGACTGTGGGTGTGCCACTGATGAAACGTCAAGCCGGATGTGCTCCCGTTCGCAGAACTCCTTCATGGCACCCTTGGACAAGTTGGTACCATTATCTGTGATGATACTGTCTGGAAAGCCAAACCAAAAAAATCACTTTTTTGATAAACTGAACCGCCGTGGCCGCATCACACTTGCTAACCGGTTCTGCCTCCACCCACTTTGTGAACTTGTCAACCGCCACCAGGAGGTGGGTCTTCTTATCTTTGGACCTTTTGAAAGGCCAAACCATATCCAGGCCCCAAGTCGCAAACGGCCAAGTAATTGGAATCATTCTCAATTCTTGAGCCGGCACATGAGCACGTCTTGAAAACTTTTGGCAACCGTCACATCGCCTGACCAGATCCTCCGCATCAGCATGAGTAGTTAACCAATAGAAGCCATGGCGAAACGCTTTAGCTACCAAAGATTTTGAACCAGCATGGTGACCACAATCTCCTTCATGGATCTCACGCAAAATTTCACAGCCTTCTTCAGGAGACACACATCGTTGAAACCCCCTGATATACTGCAATGATGCAACTCGCCATTGACAATAGTCATGGACTTGGACCGTCAGACTATTTGTCGGGCCAGAATCTCATCCTCTGGTAACTCGCCCCGGTTCATGTACGCCGGGTAAGGAAGCGTCCAATCCGGAATGACATGAAGATCTGCCACCAATTGAGCCTCCGGATCAGGAATAGCCAAATCCGCTTCACCAGGGAGCTTGACCGACGGGTTGTGCAGCACATCCAGAAAAACATTGGGCAGGACTGGTTTGCGCTGAGAGCCCAGCCGGCTTAAAGCGTCCGCCGCTTCATTCTTCCGTCGGTCCACGTGGTCCACCTGATAGCCTTTAAAATGACCTGCAACAATATCCACCTCACGACGATATGCTGCCATGAGTGGGTCCTTGGAGTCCCAAGTGCCAGACACTTGTTGACCACGAGGTCCGAGTCACCGAAGCACTTAACTCGACTTAGGTTCATCTCCTTAGCCATCTGGAGACCATGGAGCAAGGCTTCATACTCAGCTGCATTGTTAGTACAAGGAAACATTAAGCGGAGAACGTAACAAAACTTATCACCTCGTGGGGACGTTAATACAACTCTAGCCCCCGAGCCTTCCAATTGCCTGGATCCGTCAAAATGGATGGTCCAATATGTGTGATCCGGCTTTTCCTCAGGTGCTTGCATTTCCGTCCAATCATTGATGAAATCAACCAGTGCTTGAGACTTCACCGCCGTCCGAGGCACATACTTCAATCCGTGCGGCCCAAGCTCTATAGCCCACTTGGCAATCCGGCCAGTCGCTTCCCGGTTCTGGACGATATCCCCCAAAGGAGCAGAACTGACCACCGTAATTGGGTGCCCTTGGAAGTATTGCTTAAGCTTCCGCCTTGCCATAAAAACTCCGTACACCAGCTTCTGCCAACGTGGATACCTTTGCTTGGACTCAATGAGTACCTCGCTGATATAATAGACCGGACGTTGAACCGGATGCTCCTTACCCGCCTTCTTTCGCTCCACCACAATAGCCACGCTGACCGCACGAGCATTAGCAGCAACATATAGCAGTAACGGCTCCTTGTCAATGGGAGCGGTGAGCACAGGCGGATTGGCCAATTGCCGCTTTAAGTCTTCAAATGCTTCATCAGCAGCAGAACTCCAGACGAACTGATCCGTCTTCTTCAACATCTGATACAAAGGGATTGCCTTCTCACCAAGGTGGCTGATAAACCGGCTTAACGCGGCAATCCGGCCTGCTAGGCGTTGAACATCATTGATACACTTCGGTTTAGCCAGGGAGGTGATGGCTGTGATCTTCTCCGGATTAGCCTCAATTCCCCTGTTGGACACCAGAAAACCCAATAACTTGCCCGCCAGTACACCAAAGACACACTTGTCCGGATTAAGCATCATCTTGTACGTCCTTAGGTTATCAAAGGTTTCCTTCAAATCGTCAACCAGAGTCTCCTTCTCCCTGGACTTAACCACGATATCATCCACGTAAGCATGTACATTACGGCCAATCTGCTTGTGAAGACAATTTTGTACACACCGTTGATAAGTTTCCTGGGCACTTTTGAGCCCAAAGGGCATAGACACATAGCAGAAGGCTCCAAAGGGAGTTATGAATGTCGTATTCTCCTGGTCCTTAACTGCCATTTTGATCTGATGATAGCCAGAATATGCATCCAAAAAACTTAAATGCTCACAACCCGTCGTAGCATCAATGATTTGATCAATACGGGGGAGGGCAAAAGGATCTGCTGGACAAGCCTTATTAAGATCTGTGTAATCCACACACATGCGCCAGGTGCCGTTTTTCTTAAGGACTAGCACCGGATTGGCAAGCCACTCAGGGTGAAAAACTTCAACAATAAAACCAGCTGCTAAGAGCCTGTCTACCTCTTCTCCAATCGCCTTGCGTCTTTCTTTGTTAAACCGGCGGAGGAACTGTTTCACCGGTTTGTATTTAGGATCCACATTAAGGGTGTGCTTAGCGAGTTGCCTCGGTACACCTGGCATGTCAGAGGGTTTCCATGCAAAAATGTCCCGATTCTCACGGATGAACTCGATGAGTGCGCTTTCCTATTTCGAATCCAAGTTGGCACTGATGCTGAACTGCTTGGACGAATCACCAGGTACGAAGTCAACAAGCTTAGTTTCTGCTGCCGATTTGAACTTCAGGGCCGAATCATGCTCCGTAGTTGGCTTTTTTAATGGAGTCATGTCCGCCGGATCAATACTGTCCTTATAATACCTCAGCTCCTCAGTGGCACAAACCGACTCTGCGTAAGCTGCATCTCCTTCCTCGCACTCCAAAGCGATTTTACGGCTTCCGTGAACCATTATTGTCCCCTTGTAACCCGGCATCTTGAGCTGCAAATACACATAACAGGGTCGTGCCATAAACTTGGCGTAGGCCGGTCGCCCAAACAGGGCGTGATATGGACTTTCGATTTTCACCACTTCAAACGTCAATGTCTCCGACCTGGAATCATGATCATCTCCAAAGGCCACTTCCAGAGCTATCTTACCAACAGGATATGCTGACTTGCCAGGTACTACACCGTGGAACAGCCTATTAGACGGTTTGAGATTTTTATCTGTTATTCCCATATGACGGAAGGTCTCATAGTATAAGATATTAATGCTGCTCCCTCCATCCATGAGCACTTTGGTGAACTTGTAACCTCCCACCCGAGGTGCCACCACCAGAGCCAACTGACCCGGATTATCAACCTGGGGAGGGTGATCCTCTCTGCTCCATATGGTTGGCTGTTCAAACCAGCGTAGATAACAGGGCACAGCCGGTTCAACAGAGTTGACTGCCCGCCTCTGAACCTTCCGGTCTTGCTTTCCAAGCTAGTAGTGAAGACATGGTACTGCCCACTATTCAACTGCTTTGGGTTGCTCTGGTAACCTGACTGTTGCTGCTGCTGGTTATAATCACCCTGGTTGTTCTGATTATTTTGATTATTATGCCCGCCTGGATTACCATTAAATCCTGAACCGGAATTTCCTCCATCGTAACCCGGCCCGGATCCTGAGCCACCGCCGGAGCCGTGATCATACCGGAAAGCATTAGAATTCTTGAACTCCTGCATAATAAAGCAATCCTTCCAAAGGTGGTTTGCTGGCACCTCCTTCGTCCCATGTCTTGGACAGGGCTGGCTCAGTAGATAATTTAGGCGATCCGGGTTAGGGTTGGGTGCCCCACTGCGATTTTTCGGTTTACCCTTGCGTCGCTGGCCATTGTCCTGCGCGTTGGTATTAGCCACAAAGTCCATGTTACCATCCGCTTTACGCTTGCCTCCACCACCATTGCCTACCCAGTGATGCTGTTGACCTTTGGAGTTGATGTTCCTCTTTCCCTTCCCTGCCTTGTCATCATCAGATTCGGGATCCTTGATACTATCAGAATCAGCATACTTTACCAAAGCAGCCATGAGGGTCCCCATGTCAGTGCAATGGCGCTTCATCCGTCCCAACTTCAGCTTTAGGGGCCCAAACCGGCAGTTGCCTTCTAGGGTTAAGACTGCGGTGTCAGCGTTGATGCGGTCTGATGAATGCAACACTTGTGAGACCCGGCGCACCCAATGAGTCGTCGATTCTCCTTCCTCCTGGACACAGACAGCTAAGTCTACTATCGACATGGGCTGCTTACATGTATCCTTGAAATTATTGATAAACCGGGCTCGTAATTGGGCCCATGAACTGATAGAATTGGCCGGTAAGCTTTTTAACCAAGTGCGGGCCGTTCCTTCAAGCATCATGGTGAAGTATTTCGCACATGCCGCATCATCCACATCCAGCATCTCCATGGCCATCTCATAGCTCTCCACCCATGTCTCTGAGGTTGATCCGCCATGTAATTTGGTACCTTGCGTGGGCCCTTGAAATCCTTGGGTAGGCGCACATTGCGTAAAGCGGGGACAAGGCAAGGCACCCCCAAAGAGCTAGAAGTAACACCGGGTTCGACCAAAATAGTTGGACGAACCGGTGTAAGCTGCCGAGCCTGATATTGTGTGGCTAACTCAGCCTCCCTGCGTGCTCGGGCCCGGTCCACCACTTCCTGAGCGTTATCAGCACCACCCGCTGGGTTGTTGCCACGGGGTGCTCCACGTCGTTCATTACTTGACACTGTCGGTTCCTCCATACGCCTGCTATAGCTCCAGCTTGGGTGAGGGGTCGAGTGGATCCAGTCGCGGCTGTACGAGTATGCTTCCTATTGGTCCAAAGCTGTCCTAAGAAGCTCCTTGACCCGTCGCGTCTCTATCGCCTGTGGTGAGTCACCTTCAATTGAAATGGCCTCCAGCCGTGCAGCAGCGGCGATGAGATTGTCCATTGGGTTGGAGTAGTGACCCGGAGGTGTTGAAACAGCCTGAGGTATAACGGTGTTTTGACGAGGCGGATTCATCCGACGAGGCTGAACCGGCGCACCGGTCCCAGGAGCTTCCGCTCGGTTTCCCTTCAGCGGATTACTGGTTCCTTCTCCCGGGGTGTTGAAAAGGTCTCTGGCCTCAAAAACCGGAGGCAAACGGGATCGGTACTTCCTCCTCATGACTTCATGCGACGCGTTCTGGTCCAACATGAGCCTGTAGGCTTGTGCTTCTAGAGCGGCCCGCTCTGTGGCCATCCTGGTATCCTCAGCTGCCAGGTCCGCCTTGGCCTGGGTGATCTGTTCCCTTACCTTTGCAATCTCCGCATTGTGGATGTCCTGATCCGCCGGATTAGCTTCCGCCATAAGCATAGCCAATGCATCAAATAGCTCTGATAGAACTTGAGCCGGCGGGCGCACAGGGCCTCCTGCCCCGGCAGCCGTCGCCGCTGCTGAACCGGAGGTTGTTGCCGCAGCGGTCGAAGAATGAAGCGCTGCTTGTGTGCCGGCCATGAATATTCAACTCGGTTGGGTAGATCAGAGGGGTCCGGAATACTGTCGCCGTCGGAACAGCCCCCAATCCGGCCATCTTGTAGCTGATATAGAGATTCGGTTTCTCCAGTTGATGACTCATCACCGGAGTAAATGACGGTCTCGCCGCCAGATCCCGATCCATCCTCATGACCTCCTCCATGGATGACTCCCACGAAGGCACGCTTCATGGCCAGTTTAACCCAGGCAGATCGCGCATGCTGAGCCGTTTCGACGAGGTCGGTGTAGATATCCGGCTCAGGGCCCGGTTCTCTGATCTTGCCAATGAAAACATGTATGCCACCAAAGGGGACCCGGTACCCGTAGTCAACTGAGCCGGCCTCGGGGCCCCAGCCTGCATCGTTGATGTAAACCTTGCCGCGACGACTCTTAGTCATCCGGCCTATGACGTAGCCCTCGAGTCCTTCAAAGCGGCCCTCCAAGAACTTGAAACCATCGTGCGATAGCCCCACGGTGGGTGCCAACTGTCGTGGTTTTTTCATGGCAGATGTCTTAGAGAAAGGACTTAGTCGTGGAGCCATCGCGATGGGTTAGCTTAAAGGGATTAAAGAGGACACAGGGACGCAAGAGAGTTTATACTAGTTCGGCCCCTTCGATGAAGGTAAAAGCCTACATCTACCTGTGATGGAATTGATGGGGTTTCGATGACTAGGGAGCAAACAAGCTTCGCCTATGTCTCGAGTTGTTGTCTATTGTCCTTGAACCACCGACGGGTCGTCCCCTTATATACACGGGTGACGCCCGTCGGTTCATAGAGTCCCAATACTGGCTCATAGATGTGTCCGGTTTGGTCTCTACTTATTCCTAACTTACAATACAAGTTAAATACCAACGCCAGTTTACGACTACAAGCCTTGAACCGACTACGGGCCTTGAGCCCTCATCTGCCTTCTTGGGCTTTAACATACTTAACTACTGACGAAGTTAACCCGGCCCAGATAGGCCGGTTTACGCCCAGTAGTGATATCCACAACACTTCGGGAGCGTGATTTTTGGAACAAACGTGATCCAGAGGACTTGGAGTGGACGTCAAGCAACCAACGAGGTGGCCACGAGACAGGGGCGCGCCTACCCCCTGGGCACGCCCTCCCTCCTCGTGGGCCCCTCATGGCTCCACCGACCTACTTCTTCCTCCTATATATATTCATATACCCCAAAAACATCCAGGAGCACCACGAAACCCTATTTCCACCGCCGCATCCTTCTGTACCTGTGAGATCCCATCTTGGGGTCTTTTCCGGCTCTCCGCCGGAGGGGGCATCGATCATGGAGGGCCTCTACATCAACTCCATGGCCCCTCCGATGATGTGTGAGTAGTTTACCTCAGACCTTTGGATCCATAGTTATTATCTAGATGTCTACTTCTTTCTCTTTGCATCTCAATACAAAGTTCTCCTCGATCTTCTTGGAGATCTATTTGATGTAACTATTTTTGCGGTGTGTTTGTCGAGATCCAATGAATTGTGGGTTTATGATCAAGATTATCTATGAACAATATTTGATTCTTCTCTGAAATCTTTTATGTATGATTGGTTATCTTTGCAAGTCTCTTCGAATTATCAGTTTGGTTTGGCCTACTAGATTGATCTTTCTTTTAATGGGAGAAGTTCTTAGCTTTGGGTTCAATCTTGCGGTGCTCGATCCCAGTGACAGAAAGGGAAACGACACGTATTGTATTGTTGCCATCGAGGATAAAAAGATGGGGTTTATATCATATTGCTGGAGTTTATCCCTCTACATCATGTCATCTTACCTAATGTGTTACTCTGTTCTTATGAACTTAATACTCTAGATGCATGCTGGATAGCGGTCGATGTGTGGAGTAATAGTAGTAGATGCAGGCAGGAGTCGATCTACTTGTCACGGACGTGATGTCTATATACATGATCATGCCTAGATATTCTCATAATTATTCACTTTTCTATCAATTGCTCTACAGTAATTTGTTCACCCACCGTAATACTTATGATATCTTGAGAGAAGCCACTAGTGAAACCTATGGCCCCCGGGTCTATTATCCATTATATTAATCTCCCGTCAACAAGTTATTCCCATTACCGTTTATTTTTTAATCTTTACTTTTAATCTTTATCATAAAAATACCAAAAATATCATCTTATCATCTCTATCAGATCTCACTTTTGCAAGTGGCTGTGAAGGGATTGACAACCTCTTTATCGCGTTTGTTGCGAGGTTTTTATTTGTTTGTGTAGGTACGAGGGACTTGCGTGTAGTTTTCTATTGGATTGATACCTTGGGTCTCAAAAACTGAGGGAAATAGTTATGCTAATTTGCTGCATCATCCTTTCCTCTTCAAGGGAAAACCAACGCAGTGCTCAAGAGGTAGCAGCGACCAAATTCGCATGGCAAGCGGTTCTGGTATGAATATCACACACATTGGTAGTTCAATTGTTAAAAACTCCATGAAAAATTTGCACTTGAAAGATGTCTTGCATGTTCGTCAAACATCCAAAAATCTTGTTTCCGTTCATCGATTCACTCTTGATAACAATGTTCTTATAGAATTATATCCTTATTTTTTCTTGGTTAAGGACTTGAAAACAAGGAGAATCATTCTTAGAGGACGGTGCGTGGGAGGCCTCTACCCACTCATATCATCATCATCATCATCATCTTCCTGGTCCAATAAGCAAGCAAACATTGTCACCAAGCCATAATCATCAAGGTGGCATAGTCGTTTAGGTCATCCATCTTCAGTCATAGATAAATATGTTCTTAGCAAAAATAAACTCTCTTATGAGAATAGTATTGAGTCAGTTTGTGACCTGTGTCAAGAAGCAAAAAGGCACCAATTACCTTACCCCGTCTCTACTAGTGTGTCTACTGCTCCTCTACAACTTATATTTTCAGATGTATGGGGGCCAGCTCCTACTTCAGTTGGTAGATTTTCCTATTATGTAAGTTTTATTGATGACTATATATAGTTGATATGTCTCCAACGTATTTATAATTTTTTATTGTTCCATGCTATATTATATTCTGTTTTGGACATTATTGGGCTTTATTATACACTTATATATTATTTTTGGGACTAACCTATTAACCGGAAGCCCAGCCCAGAATTGTTGTTTTTTTGCCTATTTTAGAGTTCTGCAGAAAAAGAATATCAAATGGAGTCCAAACGGAATGAAACCTTCGGGAACGTGATTTTTGGAACGAACGTGATCCAGAGGACTTGGACCCTACGTCAAGAAAGCTACCAGGAAGGCAAGAGGTAGGGGGCGCGCCTACGCCCCCCCCAGGCGCGCCGTCCACCCTTGTGGGGCCCATGTTGCTCCACTGACGTACTTCTTCCTCCTATATATACCTACGTACCCCCAAACTACCAGATACAGAGCCCAAAACCTAATTCCACCGCCGCAACCTTCTGTACCCGTGAGATCCCATCTTGGGGCCTTTTCCGGAGCTTCGCCAGAGGGGGCATCGATCACGGAGAGCTTCTACATCAACACCATAGCCTCTCCGATGATGTGTGAGTAGTTTACCTCAGACCTTCGGGTCCATAGTTATTAGCTAGATGGCTTCTTCTCTCTCTTTGGATCTCAATACAAAGTTCTCCACGATTCTCGTGGAGATCTATTCGATGTAATCTTCTTTTGCGGTGTGTTTGTTGAGACCGATGAATTGTGGGTTTATGATCAAGTTTATTTATGAACAATATTTTAATCTTCTCTGAATTCTTTTATGTATGATTGGTTATCTTTTCAAGTCTCTTCGAATTATCAGTTTGGTTTGGCCTACTAGATTGATCTTTCTTGCAATGGGAGAAGTGCTTAGCTTTGGGTTCAATCTTGCGGTGTCCTTTCCCAGTGACAGTAGGGGCAGCAAGGCACATGTTGTATTATTGCCATCGAGGATAATAAGATGGGGTTTATATCATATTGCATGAGTTTATCCCTCTACATCATGTCATCTTACTTAAATCGTTACTTTGTTCTTTTGAACTTAATACTCTAAATGCATGCTTGATAGAGGTCGATGTGTGGATTAATAGTAGTAGATGCAGGCAGGAGTCGGTCTACTTGTCTCGGACGTGATGCCTATATACATGATCATACCTAGATATTCTCATAACTATGCTCAATTCTGTCAATTGCTCAACAGTAATTTGTTTACCCACCGTAATACTTATGCTCTCAAGAGAAGCCACTAGTGAAACCTGTGGCCCCCGGGTCTATTTTCCATCATATTAATCTCCTGTCAACAAGCTATTTTTGGCACCATTTTTATTTTGCTTTCTTTACTTTGCATCTTTATCATAAAAATACCAAAAATATTATCTTATCATATCTATCAGATCTCACTTTCGTAAGTGATCGTGAAGGGATTGACAACCCCTTTATTGCGTTGATTGCGAGGATTTGATTTGTTTGTGTAGGTGCGAGGGACTCGTGCGTGGCCTCCTACTGGATTGATACCTTGGTTCTCAAAAACTGAGGGAAATACTTATGCTACTTTGCTGCATCACCCTTTCCTCTTCAAGGGAAAACCAACGCAGTGCTCAAGAGGTAGCAAGAAGGATTTCTGGCGCCGTTGCCGGGGAGTCTACGCAAAAGTCAACATACCAAGTACCCATCACAAACCCTTATCTCTCGCATTACATTATTTGCCATTTGCCTCTCGTTTTCCTCTCCCCCACTTCACCCTTGCCGTTTTATTCTCCCTCTCTATTTTCCGTTGGCCTCTTTTTCGCTCGCTTCTTGTTTGCTCGTGTGTTGGACTGCTTGCTTGTCACGATGGCTCAAGATAATACCAAATTGTGTGAATTTACTAATACCAACAACATTGATTTCCTTAGCACTCCAATTGCTCCTCTTACCGACACCGAATCTTGTGAAATTAATGTTGCTTTGTTGAATCTTGTCATGAAAGATCAATTCGTGGGCCTTCCTAGTGAAGATGCCGCTACCCATCTTAATGATACGTAAGAGGATGAAATTAAGCAACTTGATCATGAATTTTAAACAACTTGAACATGAACATGTAATTTCCCTATACATGGTTTGAATTTGTGGATGATTATACAAAATTTTTATGCCGGATTGAATTTTGCTTCTAGAAATCTTTTAGATTCGACCACGGGAGGCACTTTTATGGAAATCACTTTAGGAGAAGCTACTAAACTCTTAGATAATATTATGGTTAATTATTCTCAATGGCACACTGAAAGATCTACTAATAAGAAAGTGCATGCGATAGAAGAAATTAATGTTTTGAGTGGAAAGATGGATGAACTCATGAAATTATTTGCTAATAAAAGTGTTTCTTCTGATCCTACTAATATGCCTTTATCTACTTTGATTGAGAATAATAATGAATCTATGGATGTGAATTTTGTTGGTAGGAATAATTTTGGTAACAACGCGTATATAGGAAACTTTAATCCTAGGCCGTATCCTAGTAATTCCTATAATAAATATGGTAATTCCTACAACAATTATTATGGAAATTTTAATAAGATGCCCACTGAATTTGAGACTAGTGTTAAGGAGTTTATGAATTTGCAAAAGAATTTCAATGCTTTGCTTGAAGAAAAATTGCTTAAAGTTGATGAATTGGCTAGGAACGTTGATATAATTTCTCTTGATGTTGATTCTTTGAAACTTAGATCTATTCCACCTAAGCATGATATCAATGAGTCTCTCAAGGCCATGAGAATTTCCATTGATGAGTGCAAAGAAAGAACCGCTAGGATGCGTGCTAAGAAAGATTGTTTTGTGAAAGCGTGTTCTTCTAGTTTCTATGAAAATAAAGATGAAGATCTAAAAGTTATTGATGTGTCCCCTATTAAATATTTGTTTTTCAATAGAATCTTGATAATGATGGGACTGAATATGATCCACCTTTACCTAGAAGGCGTTCCAAAAATTCGGAGTTTTTAGATCTTGATGCAAAAATTGGTAAAAGTGGGATTGAAGAGATCAAAACCCTAGATATTAATGAACCCACTATCTTGGATTTCAAGGATTTTAATTATGATAATTGCTCTTTGATAGATTGTATTTCCTTGTTGCAATCCGTGCTAAATTCTCCACATGCTTATAGTTAAAATAAAGCCTTTACCAAACATATCATTGATGCTTTGATGCAATCTTATGAAGAAAAACATGAGTTGGAAGTTTCAATCCCTAGAAAACTTTATGATGAGTGGGAACCTACTATTAAAATTAAAATTAAAGATCATGAATGCTATGCTGTGTGTGATTTGGGTGCTAGTGTTTCCATGATTCCAAAGACTTTGTGTGATTTGCTAGGTTTCCGTGATTTTGATGATTGCTCTTTAAACTTGCACCTTGCGGGTTCCACCATTAAGAAACCTATGGGAAGAATTAATGATGTTCTTATTGTTGCAAATAGGAATTATGTGCCCGTAGATTTAATTGTTCTTGATATAGATTGCAATCCTTGATGTCCTATTATTCTTGGTAGGCCTTTCCTTAGAACGATTGGTGCAATTATTGATATGAAGGAAGGGAATATTAGATTCCTATTTCTGTTAAGGAAAGGCATGGAACACTTCCCTAGAAAGAAAATAAAATTACCTTATGAATCTATTATGAGAGCCACTTATGGATTGCCTACCAAAGATGGCAATACCTAGATCTATCTTCGCTTTTATGCCTAGCTAGGGGCATTAAACGATAGCGCTTGTTGGGAGGCAACCCAATTTCATTTTTATTCCTTGATTTTTGCTCCTGTTGAGTAATAAATAATTTATCTAGCCTCTGTTTTTGTTGTGTTTTTTGTTTCTAATTAGTGTTTGTGCCAAGTAGAACCATTGGGAAGACTTGGGGAAAGTCCTTTTGATCTTGCTGTAAAAAACAGAAACTTTAGCGCTCACGAGAATTGTTTCCATTTTTATTTGGAAAGTGATATTTAGTTAATTATTTTTGCAGATGATTAATAGATAAATTAATCACGTCCATCAATTTATTTAAGAATTTTTTGGGTTCCAGAACTTGCGTTAGCTACAGATTACTACAGACTGTTCTGTTTTTGATAGATTCTGTTTTTCGTATGTTGTTGCTTATTTTAATGAATCTATGGCTAGTAAAATAGTTTATAAACCATATAGAAGTTGGAATACAGTAGGTTTAACACCAATATAAATAAATAATGAGTTCGTTACAGTACCTTGAAGTGGTGTTTTGCTTTCTTTCGCTAACGAAGCTCAGGAGATTTTCTATTTTGAACTTTGTGTTGTGAAGTTTTCAAGTTTTGGGTTAAGTTTTGATGGATTATGGAACAAGGAGTGGCAAGAGCCTAAGATTGGGGATGCCCATGGCAACGCAAGGTAAAGTTTAAGGACACCCAAAAGCCTAAGCTTGGGGATGCCCCGGAAGGCATCCCCTCTTTCGTCTTCGTCTATCGGTAACTTTACTTGGAGCTATATTTTCATTCACCACATGATATGTGTTTTGCTTGGAGTGTCTTGTATGATTTGAGTCTTTGCCTTTTAGTTTACCACAATCATCCTTACTGTACACACCTTTTGAGAGAGACTCACATGATTTGAAAATTATTAGAATACTCTGTGTGCTTCACTTATATCTTTTGAGCTATATAGTTTTTGCTCTAGTGCTTCACTTATATATTTTAGAGCACGGTGGTGGATTTGTTTTATAGAAATAATTGATCTCTCATGCTTCACTTATATTATTTTGAGAGTCCTTTAGAACAAAATGGAAATTTGTTTTTAGGAATAATATAAAAACTTTCATAGAAGTGCATTGAATACTATCAGAAGTTCGATACTTGATAATTGTTTTGAGATATGGAGATGGTGATATTAGAGTCATGCTAGTTGAGTAGTTGTGAATTTGAGGAATACTTATTTTGAAGTTTGTGATTCACGTAGCATGCACGTATGGTGAACCGTTGTGTGACAAAATCGGAGCATGATTTATTTATTGATTGCCTTCCTTATGAGTGGCGGTCGGGGACGAGTGATGGTATTTTCCTACCAATCTATCCCCCTAGGAGCATGCGCGTAATACTTTTTTTCGATAACTAATAGATTTTTGCAATAAGTATGTGAGTTCTTTATGACTAATGTTGAGTCCATGAATTATACGCACTCTCACCCTTCCACAATTCCTAGCCTCTCTAATACCGTGCACTTTTCGCCGATATCATATACCCACCATATACCTTCCTCAAAACAGCCACCATACCTACCTATTATGGCATTTCCATAGCCATTCCGAGATATATTGCCATGCAACTTACCACCGTTCCGTTTATTGGACACGCTCCATCATTGTCATATTGCTTTGCATGATCATGTAGTTGACATTGTATTTGTGGCAAAGCCATCGTTCATAATTCTTTCATACATGTCACTCTTGATTCATTGCATATCCCGGTATACCGCCGGAGGCATTCACATAGAGTCATATTTTGTTCTAAGTATTGAGTTGTAATTGTTGAGTTGTAAGTAAATAAAAGTGTGATGATCATGATTTTTAGAGCATTGTCCCAAGTGATGAAAGGATGGTGGAGACTATGATTCCCCCACAAGTCGGGATGAGACTCCGGACTAAAAAAAGGAGAGGCCATAAAAAAAGAGAAAAGGCCCCCAAAAAAGAAGGGACAATGCTACTATCCTTTTACCACACTTGTGCTTCAAATTAGCACCATGATCTTCATGATAGAGAGTCTCCCATGATATCACTTTCATATACTAGTGGGAATTTTTCATTATAAAACTTGGATTGTATATTCCAATGATGGGCTTCCTCGAAATGCCCTAGGTCTTCGTGAGCAAGCGAGTTGGATGCACACCCACTTAGTTCCTTTTGTTGAGCTTTCACATACTTATAACTCTAGTGCATCCGTTGCATGGCAATCCCTACACACTCACATTGATATCTATTAATGGGCATCTCCATAGCCAGTTGATATGCCTAGTTGATGTGAGACTATCTTCTCCTTTTTTGTCTTCTCCACAACCACCATTCCATTCCACATATAGTGCTATGTCCATCGCTCACGCTCATGTATTGCGTGAAGATTGAAAAAGTTTGAGAACACCAAAAGTATGAAACAATTGCTTGGCTTCTCATCGGGGTTGTGCATGATTTAAATACTTTGTGTGGTGAAGATAGAGCATAACCAGACTATATGATTTTGTAGGGATAACTTTCTTTGGCCATGTTATTTTGAGAAGACATAATTGCTTAGTTAGTATGCTTGAAGTATTATTATCTCTATGTCAATGTTAAACTTTTGTCTTGAATCTTTCGGATTTGAATATTCATACCACAATTAAGAGAATTACATTGAAATTATGCCAAGTACCATTCCACATCAAAAATTCTGTTTTTATCATTTACCTACTCGAGGACGAGCAGGAAATAAGCTTGGGGATGCTTGATACGTCTCCAACGTATCTATAATTTTTGATTGCTCCATGCTATATTATATTCTGTTTTGGACATTATTGGGCTTTATTATACACTTTTATATTATTTTTGGGACTAACCTATTAACCAGAGGCCCAGCCCAGAATTGCTGTTTTTTCTGCCTATTTCAGAGTTTCACAGAAAAAGAATATCAAACGGAGTCCAAACGGAATGAAACCTTAGGGAACGTGATTTTTGGAACGAACATGATCCAGAGGACTTGGACCCTACGTCAAGAAGCTACTAGGAAGGCACGAGGTAGGGGGTGCGCCTACCCCCCCAGGCGCGCCCTCCACCTTCGTGGGGCCCACGTTGCTCCACCGACGTACTTCTTCCTCCTATATATACCTACGTACCCCCAAAGTACCAGATACGGAGCCAAAAACCTAATTCCACCTCTGCAACCTTCTGTACCTGTGAGATCCCATTTTGGGGCCTTTTCAGGAGCTTCGCCGGAGGGGCATCGATCATGGAGGGCTTCTACATCAACACCATAGCCTCTCCGATGATGTGTGAGTAGTTTACCTCAGACCTTCGGGTCCATAGTTCTTAGCTAGATGGCTTCTTCTCTCTCTTTGGATCTTAATACAAAGTTCTCCATGATTCTCGTGGAGATCTATTCAATGTAATCTTCTTTTGCAGTGTGTTTGTTGAGACCGATGAATTGTGGGTTTATGATCAAGTTTATCTATGAACAATATTTCAATCTTCTCTGAATTCTTTTATGTATGATTGGTTATCTTTGCAAGTCTCTTCGAATTATCAATTTGGTTTGGCCTACTAGATTGATCTTTCTTGCAATGGGAGAAGTGCTTAGCTTTGGGTTCAATCTTGCGGTGTCCTTTCCCAGTGACAGTACGGGTAGCAAGGCATGTATTGTATTGTTGCCATCGAGGATAACAAGATGGGGTTTATATCATATTTCATGAGTTTATCCCTCTACATCATGTCATCTTACTTAAAGCGTTACTCTGTTCTTTTGAACTTAATACACTAGATGCATGCTGGATAGCGGTCGATGTGTGGAGTAATAGTAGTAGATGCGGGCAGGAGTCAGTTTACTTGTCTCAGAAGTGATGTCTATATACATGATCATACCTAGATATTCTCATAACTATGCTCAATTCTGTCAATTTCTCAACAGTAATTTGTTTACCCACCGTAATACTTATGCTCTCGAGAGAAGCCACTAGTGAAACCTATGGCCCCCGGGTCTATTTTCCATCATATTATTCCCCCGTCAACAAGCTATTTCTGGCACCGTTTTTATTTTGCTTTCTTTACTTTGCATCTTTATAAAAATACCAAAAATATTATCTTATCATATCTATCAGATCTCACTTTCGTAAGTGACCGTGAAGGGATTGACAACCCCTTTATTGCGTTGGTTGTGAGGATTTTATTTGTTTGTGTAGGTGCTAGGGACTCGTGCGTGGCCTCCTACTGGATTGATACCTTGGTTCTCAATAACTGAGGGAAATACTTACGCTACTTTGTGCTACCTCTTGAGCACTACGTTGGTTTTCCCTTGAAGAGGAAAGGGTGATGCAGCAAAGTAGCGTAAGTATTTCCCTCAGTTTTTGAGAACCAAGGTATCAATCCAGTAGGAGGCTACGCGCGAGTCCCTTGCACCTGTACAAAACAAATAAATCCTCGCAACCAACGCGATAAGGGGTTGTTAATCCCTACACGGTCACTTACGAGAGTGACATCTGATAGATATGATAAGAAAATGTTTTTGGTATTTTTATGATAAAGATGCAAAGTAAAATAAAAGGCAATGGAAATAACTAAGTGTTGGAAGATTAATATGATAGAAGATAGACCCGGGGGCCATAGGTTTCACTAGTGACTTCTCTCAAGAACATAAGTATTTTACGGTGGGTGAACAAATTACTGTTGAGCAATTGACAGAATTGAGCATAGTTATGAGAATATCTAGGTATGATCATGTATATAGCCATCACGTCCGAGACAAGTAGACCGACTCCTGCCTGCATCTACTACTATTACTCCACACATCGACCGCTATCTAGCATGCATCTAGAGTATTAAGTTCATAATAACAGAGTAACGCCTTAAGCAAGATGACATGATGTAGAGGGATAAATTCATGCAATATGATAAAAACCCCATCTTGTTATCCTCGATGGCAACAATACAATACGTGCCTTGCTGCCCCTACTTTCACTGGGAAAGGACACCGCAAGATTGAACCCAAAGCTAAGCACTTCTCCCATTGTAAGAAAGATCAATCTAGTAGGCCAAACCAAACTGATAATTCGAAGAGACTTGCAAAGATAACCAATCATGTTGGAAATATGCCCTTGAGGCAATAATAAAATGGTTAATATTATATTTCTTTGTTCATGATAATTGTCTATTGTTCATGCTATAATTGTGTTATCTGGAAATCGTAATACATGTGTGAATACATAGACCACAACACGTCCCTAGTGAGCCTCTAGTTGACTAGCTCGTTGATCAACAGATAGTCATGGTTTCTTGACTATGGACATTGGATGTCATTGATAACGGGATCACATCATTAGGAGAATGATGTGATGGCCAAGACCCAATCCTAAGCATAGCTCAAAGATCGTGTAGTTCGTTTGCTGTAGCTTTTCTAAATGTCAAGTATCATTTCCTTAGACCATGAGATTGTGCAACTCCCGGACACCGTAGGATTGCCTTGGGTGTGTCAAACGTCACAACGTAACTGGGTGACTATAAAGGTACATTACAGGTATCTCCAAAAGTGTCTGTTGGGTTGGCACGAATCGAGACTGGGATTTGTCACTCCGTATGACGGAGAGGTATCTCTGGGCCCACTCGGCAATGCATCATCATAATGAGCTCAATGTTATCAAGTTTTTGATCACGGGATCATGCATTACGGTACGAGTAAAGTGACTTGCCGGTAACGAGACTGAACAAGGTATTGGGATACTGACGATCGAGTCTCGGGCAAGTAATGTACCGATTGACAAAGGGAATTGTATACGGATTGATTGAATCCTCGACATCGTGGTTCATCCGATGAGATCATCGTGGAGCATGTGGGAGCCAACATGGGTATCCAGATCCCGCTGTTGGTTATTGACCGGAGAGGCTTCTCGGTCATGTCTGCATGTCTCCCGAACTCGTAGGGTCTACACACTTAAGGTTCGGTGATGCTAGGATTGTAGAGATATTAGCATACGGTAACCCGAAAGTTGTTCGGAGTCCCGGAAGAGATCCCGGAATTCACGAGGAGTTCCAGAATGGTCCGGAGGTAAAGATTTATATATAGGAAGTCTAGTTTCGGCCATCGGGAAGGTTTCGGGGGTCACCGATATTGTACCGGGACCACCGGAAGGGTCCCGGGGGTCCACCGGGTGGGGCCACCTATCCCGGAGGGCCCCATGGGCTGAAGTGGGAGGGGAACCAGCCCCTAGTGGGCTGGTGCGCCCCCCCCCCCTTGGGCCTCCCCCTGCGCCTAGGGTTAGAAACCCTAGGGGTGGGGGCGCCACCCTTGCCTTGGGGGGCAAGGCACCCCCTTGGCCTCCGCCCCCCTAGGAGATTGGATCTCGTAGGGCCGGCACCCCCCCTAGGCACCCTATATATAGTGGGGGGAGGGAGGGCTGCGCACCGAAGCCCCTGGCCTCTCCCTCTCCCTCCTGTGACACTCCTCCATCTCCCTGCGCTTGGCGAAGCCCTACCGAGATCACCGTTGCTTCCACCACCACGCCGTGCTGCTGCTGGATCTTCATCAACCTCTCCTTTCCCCTTTCTGGATCAAGTTGGAGGAGACGTCTTCCCAACCGTACGTGTGTTGAATGCGGAGGTGCTGTCCGTTCGGCACTTGGTCATCGGTGATTTGAATCACGTCGAGTACGACTCCATCATCCCCGTTCTCTTGAACGCTTCCGCTCGTGATCTACAAGGGTATGTAGATGCACTCCTCTCTCCCTCGTTGCTAGATGACTCCATAGATTGATCTTGGTGATGCGTAGAAAATTTTAAAATTCTGCTACGTTCCTCAACAGTGGCATCATGAGCTAGGTCTATGCGTAGTTACTATGCACGAGAAGAACACAAAGTAGTTGTGGGTGTCGATATTGTCAATTATCTTGCCATTACTAGTCTTATCTTGATTTGGCGGTGTTGTGGGATGAAGCGGCCCGGACCAACCTTACACGTACGCTTACATGAGACCGGTTCCACCGACTGACATGCACTAGTTGCATAAGGTGGCTGGCGGGTGTCTGTCTCTCCCACTTTAGTCGGATCGGATTCTATGAACAGGGTCCTTATGAAGGGTAAATAGAAATTGGCAATTCACGTTGTGGTTTTGGCGTAGGTAAGAAACGTTCTTGCTAGAAACCTATAGCAGCCACATAAAAACTTGCAACAACAATTAGAGGACGTCTAACTTGGTTTTGCAGCAAGTGTTTTGTGTTGTGATATGGCCAAAGGATGTGATGAATGATATATGTGATGTATGAGATGATCATGTTCTTGTAATAGGAATCATGGCTTGCATGTCGATGAGTATGACAACCGGCAGGAGCCATAGGAGTTGTCTTTATTTATTTATGACCTGCGAGTCAACATAAAACGTCATGTAATTACTTTACTTTATTGCTAAAGCATTAGCCATAGTAGTAGAAGTAATAGATGACGTGACAACTTCAAGAAGACACGATGATGGAGATCATGATGATGGAGATCATGGTGTCATGCCGGTGACAACGATGATCATGGAGCCCCGAAGATGGAGATCAAAAGGAGCGAATGATATTGGCCATATCATGTCACTATTTGATTGCATGTGATGTTTATCATGTTTTACATCTTATTTGCTTAGAACGATGGTAGATTAAATAAGATGATCCCTCGAAATAATTTCAAGAAAGTGTTCCCCCTAACTATGCACCGTTGTGAAGGTTTGTTGTTTCGAAGCACCACGTGATGATCGGGTGTGATAGATTCTAACGTTCGAATACAACGGGTGTAAGCCAGATTTACACACGCAAATACACTTAGGTTGACTTGACGAGCCTAGCATGTATAGACATGGCCTCGGAAGACAGTAGACTGAAAGGTCGAGCATGAGTCGTATAGAAGATACGATCAACATGAAGATGTTCACCGATGTTGACTAGTCCGTCTCACGTGATGATCGGACACGGCCTAGTTAACTCGGATCATGTTATACTTAGATGACTGGAGGGATGTCTATCTGAGTGGGAGTTAATTGAATAATTTGATTAGATGAACTTAATTATCATGAACTTAGTCTAAAATCTTTACAATATGTCTTGTAGATCAAATGGCCCATGTTGTCCTCAACTTCAACGCGTTCCTAAAGAAAACCAAGCTGAAAGACGATGGCAGCAACTATACGGACTGGGTCCGGAACCTGAGGATCATCCTCATAGCTGCCAAGAGAGATTATGTCCTAGAAGCACCGCTAGGTGACGCACCCATCCCACAAAACCAAGACGTTATGAACGCTTGGCAGACACGTGCTGATGATTACTCCCTCGTTCAGTGCGGCATGCTTTACAGCTTAGAACCGGGGCTCCAAAAGCTTTTTGAGAGACACGGAGCATACCAGATGTTCGAAGAGCTGAAAATGGTTTTTCAAGCTCATGCCCGGGTTAGAGATATGAAGTCTCCGACAAGTTCTTCAGCTGTAAGATGGAGGAAAATAGTTTTGTCAGTGAGCACATACTCACAATGTCTGGGTTACATAACTGCTTGACTCAGCTGGGAGTTAATCTCTCGGATGACGCGGTCATTGACAGAATCCTTCAGTCGCTTCCACCGAGCTACAAGAGCTTTGTGATGAACTTCAATATGCAGGGGATGGAAAAGACCATTCCTGAGGTATATTCAATGCTGAAATCAGCAGAGGTAGAAGTCAAAAAGGAACATCAAGTGTTGATGGTGAATAAAACCACTAAGTTCAAGAAAGGCAAGGGTAAGAAGAACTTCAAGAAGGATGGCAAGGGAGTTGCGCCGCCCGGTAAGCAAGCTGCCGGGAAGAAGCCAAAGAATGGACCCAAGCCCGAGACTGAGTGTTTTTATTGCAAGGGAAGTGGTCATTGGAAGCGGAGCTGCTCCAAATACTTAGCGGACAAGAAGGCCGGCAACACGAAAGGTATATGTGATATACATGTAATTGATGTGTACCTTACCAGTACTCGTAGTAGCTCCTGGGTATTTGATACCGGTGCGGTTGCTCACATTTGTAACTTGAAGCAGGAGCTGCGAAATAAGCGGAGACTGGCGAAGGACGAGGTGACGATGCACGTCGGGAATGGTTCCAAGGTCGATGTGATTGCTGTCGGCACGCTACCTCTACATTTACCTACGGGATTAGTTTTAAACCTCAATAATTGTTATTTAGTGCCAGCTTTGAGCATGAACATTGTATCAAGATCTCGTTTAATACGAGATGGCTACTCATTTAAATTCGAGAATAATGGTTGTTCTATTTATATGAGAGATATGTTTTATGGTCATGCTCCGATGGTGAATGGTTTATTCTTAATGAATCTCGAGCATAATGCTACACATATTCATAGTGTGAATACCAAAAGATGTAAGGTTGATAATGATAGTCCCATATACTTGTGGCACTGCCGTCTTGGTCACATAGGTGTCAAACGCATGAAGAAGCTCCATGCAGATGGACTTTTAGAGTCTCTTGATTACGAATCATTTGACACGTGCGAACCATGCCTCATGGGTAAAATGACCAAGACTCCGTTCTCAGGAACAATGGAGCGAGCAACCAACTTATTAGAAATTATACATACTGATGTGTGCGGTCCAATGAGTGTTGAGGCTCGCGGTGGCTATCGTTATGTTCTCACCCTCACTGATGACTTGAGTAGATATGGGTATGTCTACTTAATGAAACACAAGTCCGAGACCTTTGAAAAGTTCAAGGAATTTCAGAGTGGGTTGAGAATCAACATGACAGGAAAATCAAGTTCTTGCGATCAGATCGTGGGGGAGAATACTTGAGTCACGAATTTGGCACACACCTAAGAAAATGTGGAATAGTTTCACAACTCACGCCGCCTGGAACACCTCAGCGTAATGGTGTGTTCGAACGTTGTAATCACACTCTATTAGATATGGTGCGATCTATGATGTCTCTTACCGATTTACCGTTGTCATTTTGGGGCTATGCTTTAGAAACTACCGCATTCACTTTAAATAGGGCTCCGTCGAAATCCGTTGAGACGACACCGTATAAATTATGGTTTGGGAAGAAACCTAAGCTGTCGTTTCTAAAAGTTTGGGGATGCGATGCTTATGTCAAGAAACTTCAACCTGAAAAGCTCGAACCCAAGTCAGAAAAATGCGTCTTCATAGGATACCCTAAAGAAACTGTTGGGTATAGCTTCTACCTCAGATCTGAAGGCAAGATCTTTGTTGCCAAGAATGGGTCCTTTCTAGAGAAAGAGTTTCTCTCGAAAGAAATAAGTGGGAGGAAAGTACAACTTGATGAAGTATTGCCTCTTGAACCGGTAACTGGCGCAGCTCAAGAAAATGTTCCTGAGGTGCCTGCACCGACTAGAGAGGAAGTTGATGATGATGATCATGAAACTTCAGATCAAGTCGCTACTGAACTTCGTAGGTCCACAAGGACACGTTCCGCACTAGAGTGGTACGGCAACCCTGTGTTGGAAATCATGTTGTTAGACAACGGTGAACCTTCGAACTATGAAGAAGCGATGGCAGGCCCGGATTCCGACAAATGGCTGGAAGCCATGAAATCCGAGATAGGATCCATGTATGAAAACGAAGTATGGACTTTGACTGACTTGCCCGTTGAGCGGCGAGCCATAGAAAATAAATGGATCTTTAAGAAGAAGACAACCGCGGATGGTAATGTGACCATCTATAAAGCTCGGCTTGTCGCTAAGGGTTATCGACAAGTTCAAGGGGTTGACTACGATGAGACTTTCTCACTCGTAGCGAAGCTGAAGTCTGTCCGAATCATGTTAGCAATTGCCGCATTCTATGATTATGAGATATGGCAAATGGACGTCAAAACGGCATTCCTTAATGGTTTCCTTAAGGAAGAATTGTATATGATGCAGCCGGAAGGTTTTGTCAATCCTAAGAATGCTGACAAGGTGTGCAAGCTCCAACGCTCGATTTATGGGCTGGTGCAAGCATCTCGGAGTTGGAACATTCATTTTGATGAGATGATCAAAGCGTTTGGGTTTATGCAGACTTATGGAGAAGCCTGCATTTACAAGAAAGCGAGTGGGAGCTCTGTAGCATTTCTCATATTGTATGTGGATGGCATACTGTTGATGGGAAATGATATAGAATTCTTGGAAAGCATAAAGGCCTACTTGAACAAGTGTTTTTCAATGAAGGACCTTGGAGAAGCTGCTTATATATTAGGCATCAAGATCTATAGAGATAGATCGAGACGCCTCATTGGTCTTTCACAGAGTACGTACCTTGACAAGATATTGAAGAAGTTCAAAATGGATCAGTCAAAGAAGGGGTTCTTGCCTGTATTGCAAGGTACGAGATTGAGCACGACTCAGTGCCCGACCACGGCAGAAGATAGAGAAAATACGAGTGTCGTCCCCTATGCCTCGGCCATAGGGTCTATCATGTATGCTATGCTGTGTACCAGACCTGATGTAAACCTTGCCGTAAGTTTGGTAGGAAGGTACCAAAGTAATCCTGGCATGGAACACTGGACAACGGTCAAGAATATCCTAAAGTACCTGAAAAGGACTAAAGATATGTTTCTCGTTTATGGAGGTGATGAAGAGCTCGTCATAACGGGTTACGTCGATGCTAGCTTCGACACATATCTAGATGACTCTAAGTCACAAACCGGATACATGTATATTTTGAATGGTGGGGTAGTAAGCTGGTGCAGTTGCAAGCAAAGCGTTGTGGCGGGATCTACATGTGAAGCGGAGTACATGTCAGCCTCGGAGGCAGCACAAGAAGCAGTCTGGGTGAAGGAGTTCATTACCGACCTAGGAGTCATACCCAATGCGTCGGGCCCGATGACTCTCTCCTATGACAACACTGGAGCTATTGCCCTTGCCAAGGAGCCCAGGTTTCACAGGAAGACCGGGCATATCAAGCGTCACTTCAACTCCATTCGTGAAAGTGTTCAAAATGGAGACATAGAGATTTGTAAAGTACATACGGACCTGAATGTGGCAGATCCATTGACTAAACCTCTCCCTAGAGCAAAACATGATCAACACCAGAACTGCATGGGTGTTCGATTCATCACAATGTAACTAGACTATTGACTCTAGTGCAAGTGGGAGACTGTTGGAAATATGCCCTAGAGGCAATAATAAAATGGTTATTATTAGTTTTCTTTGTTCATGATAATTGTCTATTGTTCATGCTATAATTGTGTTATCCGGAAATCGTAATACATGTGTGAATACATAGACCACAACACGTCCCTAGTGAGCCTCTAGTTCACTAGCTCGTTGATCAACAGATAGTCATGGTTTCCTGACTATGGACATTGGATGTCATTGATAATGGGATCACATCATTAGGAGAATGATGTGATGGACAAGACCCAATCCTAAGCATAGCTCAAAGACCGTGTAGTTCGTTTGTTGTAGCTTTTCTGAATGTCAAGTATCATTTCCTTAGACCATGAGATTGTGCAACTCCCGGACACTGTAGGATTGCCTTGGGTGTGCCAAACGTCACAACGTAACTGGGTGACTATAAAGGTACATTACAGGTATCTCCAAAAGTGTCTGTTGGGTTGGCACGAATCGAGACTGGGATTTGTCACTCCGTATGACAGAGAGGTATCTCTGGGCCCACTCGGTAATGCATCATCATAATGAGCTCAATGTGATCAAGTGGTTGATCACGGGATCATGCATTACGGTACAAGTAAAGTGACTTGCCGGTAACGAGACTGAACAAGGTATTGGGATACCGACGATCGAGTCTCGGGCAAGTAACGTACCGATTGACAAAGGGAATTGTATACGGATTGATTGAATCCTCGACATCGTGGTTCATCCGATGAGATCATCGTGGAGCATGTGGGAGCCCACATGGGTATCCAGATCCCGTTGTTGGTTATTGACCGGAGAGGCTTCTCGGTCATGTCTGCATCTCTCCCGAACCCGTAGGGTCTACACACTTAAGGTTCGGTGACGCTAGCACTACAAGAAAGATGTCAACTTGTGACCTTCTGTTAGTGACCCTGGAAGAATTGGTCATAGATCTATGACCATTTCAGACCAATTGGTCAAAAGTTGTTCGGGGGCTCCAAAACCTAAACTATAACGACCATTTTGGTCAGAAAGGTCGTAATTTCGTTACATGAAATGGTCATAAAGCAGATAGCACTGGTTTGCTGCCTTATTTCTAGCTGATCATGACCAATATAGATGGTCATAACCTTGTAAATTGTGGTGGGTTGCTATGACTAGGCGCCACCTCATCAGTTTTGCCTATGTGTCATGTCCATGTAGCAGTTTTTGCCCTAGGTTGTGAAGCAACCTATATTTCTGTCATTCCCAAAATTCCCAAAAAAATCTCATAAATTATGTGGGCCATATCTTCATCAAATATGTAAAAATCCTTCCTTGCTTAGTTCAAAACTAATTCAACAATATTGATTTTCCTATTCTGTTCACGACAATACTTTATGAATGAAGTGCTATTTATATATTCTTGATTGCCCTCGGAATTTTTGGAAACTCTTTCCTATCCGAATCATTACCGCATGACAAAATTCAGCTCCACTTGCCTAGCAAATCTTCCTCGGCAAATTTCCAAAGTTTTTGTCCACCTAGAAGCATTGTGAAGGAAGTACCTTTTTTATATATCGAAATGACATGAAATTTATACAGTTCCTTCATATGTCCAAATTATCACCCTCCTCCAAATTGCAGCTCAGTCAAATCATCTATGTGAGCCCAGGTTCAATTTATATTTTATGGCCAAATTGGCACGTTGCAAAGCAAGTGTTATCTAGACCCCTCCTATTACCCTCAAACTTTTCGGGCACTCTTCCATACCCAAATCATTGCCACATGATAATATTCAGCTCAATTTTCCTAGTAAATCTTTCTCAGGAAATTTTCAAAGTTTCTACCTCGAGAGAAGCTTTGTGAAGTAAGTACTAGCTAGGCTTACCCAAATGATCTGAAAATTTACCAGCGCATGACCATACCTATGTCACTTACCTACACCAATTTTTAGCTCATTTCATTCATCCAATATCTCTCACTAGTTTTCCCAAGTTTCTGTCCATAGAAGAGAATTGTGAAGGAAGTACCACTTTGGCATTTCCAAATAGTATCCATTTTCTACAGTGGTTTCCTATGCCCAAATAACCATCCTCCACCTAATGCCAGCTCAATCCGTTCATTATTTTGAGTCGAGCTTCAACATTCGTAGTTATGTCCAATGTGGTAGTTCGCAAAGCAAGTACCACCTAGGCTCCTCCTTTTGAGCTGAAAATTTGTGAAGATGGTCTTCTTAGTAACTGATCATCCTCAGCCAAAACTCACGCCCATTAGCCATGTACATTTCCCGTACCGCTAATCAAACACTTGGCTGTTAATTCATGTTTGAGCATCGATCGGTCTCCTCGTGAGAATCTTATGTTGTAATTTTCTTCCTAGCACCAACCTGGGGAGTGCCCAACCCACTAGACATGCCTAGGCCGCCCAGAACGCATGGCAACGCCACGGCCACGCGGCGGGCATGCGAGTTTACGCGCTCTAGAGTTGGGGCCCTCGGCCACTGCCCAAACCTCTACGTATCTCCACCAAACCATGTATTTATGATTAAATAGGTCCTTATGTAACTAGAAATGATTTTTGGAAAAAATAAATAGCAAACTATGAGGCAGCTGCAGTTCAAATTTGACCCGCTTCCTACTAAATCGGTGGAAATTTGTCTTTTTCATGAGAGGTGGATCAAAAAAATTTACACCCAACCATTTTGTCAATTGTGCATTAAATATGGCCTAGTATTTTATAAAAATGATTTGGTCCAATTTTGCAACAATTATTTGGTAGTTCCTTCACAAAAAAACCTCCTTTTGGGCACTCGAAAAATGGAAAATGGTTTTTTCGTCCAACGAAAATGAAAACTTCCTTAGGCAACATTGTTTGCCATTCCAATATGCACCCTTGTGCACAATATGAGATCATTTGAACAAACTATGCCATGAATGTGGCCATAAGATTGATCATTTGGCTTGAAAGCCATTGACCTTCACACGTGATAGCTCATTTCTGAGAACACTTTTTTAAAATAATTATCATATTACAAGTTTATTATTTTTCCCGAAAACTTAATCACATATAATGAGACAATGCGAAGGTTTTCCAATTTTTTTATTTTTTTTATTTTTTATGCCCGTTTCAAAATGTGGTCAAAACGGCGGGCTTGACCGTTCCTAGGTAGCGGTTGAATCTTGGATTTTTTTGGTGTTTATCTGATTAAATAGATACTTATGTACCTATAAATGATTTTTGGAAAAAATAAAGAGCAAACTACGAGGTAGCTACAGTTCAAATTTGACCCGCTTCCACCTGAATCAGCGGGAATTTGTCTTTTTCACCAGAGGTGGATAAAAACTTTTTACAACCAACCATTTTGTTAATTGTGCATTAAATATGGCCTAGTATTTTAGAAAAATGATTTGGTCCAATTTTGCAACAAATATTTGGGAGGTCCTTCACAAAAAAAACTCATTTCGGGCACTCGGAAAATGGAAAATGAATTTTCCGTGCAAAGAAAATGAAAACTCCCTTAGGCAACATTGTTTGGAATTCCAAGATGCACCCTTGTGCACAATATGAGATCATTTGAACAAACTATGCCATGAATGTGGCCATAAGATTGATCATTTGGCTTAAAAGCCATGAATCTTCACACTTGATAGCTCATTTCTGAGAACACTTTTTTAAAATAATTACTGTATTACAAGTTTATTATTTTTCCTGTAAACTTGGTCACATATAATGACACAATGCGAAGGTTTTCCAATTTTTTTGATTTTTTTGAATTTTTTATGCCCGTTTCAAAATGCGGTCAAAACGGCGAGCTTGACCGTTCCTAGCTAGTGGTTGAATCTTGGAATTTTTTGGTGTTTCTCTGATTAAATAGATACTTATGTACCTAGAAATGATTTTTGGAAAAAAATAAAGAGCAAGCTATGAGGCAGCTGCAATTCAAATTTGACCCGCTTCAAGCTGAATCAGCGGGAATTTGTCTTTTTCACCAGAAGTGGATCAAATATTTTGACACCCAACCATTTGGTCAATGGTGCATTAAATATGGCCTAGTTTTTTATAAAAATGATTTGGTACAATTTTGCAACAAATATTTGGTAGGTCCTTCACAAAATAAACTCATTTCGGGCACTCAAAAAATAGAAAACGAATTTTCCGTGCAAAGAAAATGAAAACTCCCTTAGGCAACATTGTTTGCCATTCCAATATGCACCCTTGTGCACAATATGAGATCATTTGAACAAACTATGCCATGAATGTGGCCATAAGATTGATCATCTGACTTGAAAGGCATTGATCTCCACACATGATAGCTCGTTTCTGAGAACACTTTTTAAAATAATTGCCGTATTACAAGTTTATTATTTTTGCTGGTAGTGGCCACATATAACGACACAATGCGAAGGTTTTGCAATTTTTTGAATTTTTTTGAATTTTTTATGCCCATTTCAAAATGCGGTCAAAATGGCGGGAATGACCGTTCCTAGCTAGTGGTTGAATCTTGGAATTTTTTTATGTTTCTATGATTAAATAGATACTTATGTACCTATAATTGATTTTTGAAAAAAATAAAGGGCAAACTACGAGGCAACTGCAGTTCAAAATTGACCCGCTTCCAATTGAATCGGCGGAGATTTGTCTTTTTCACTAGAGGTGGATCAAAACTTTTTACACCCAACGATTTGGTCAATTGTGCATTAAATATATCCTAGTATTTTAGAAAATTTATTTGGTACCATTTTGCAAAAAATATATGGTAGGTCATTCACAAAAAAACCTCATTTCGGGCACTCAAAAAATGGAAAATGAATTTTCCGTGTAAATAAAATGAAAAATTCCTTAGGCAACATTGTTTGCCATTCCAAGATTCACTCTGATGCAAAATATGATATATTTTGAACAAATTATGCCATTTCAAAATGCACCCTCGTGCAAAAAATACAAGAGAAACAAATAGAAAAACACAATTACACAAGCTTTGTTCTTATTGGTTGAAATGTTTGTGCCTTGGATCGATGACATGGCATCCATCCATCCATCCATCCATCCATACCATTTAGCTAATGAAAAAAATAGAAAGAAAGAAAAAGAACCCCCACCCCGGGGCAGCCCAACCACCCAAACCCTATCCCCTCCCCAGATCCATCGTCGCCGCCCCCTTCTCCCCCTCATCCCCTCCAACCACCCAAACCCTATCCCCTCCCCAGATCCAATCTCGCCGCCGGCCTCACTCTCCCCCCTCATCCTCTACCACTCGCGCACGCTCCCCCCGCGGTGGCTCCTCCCCATTCCCCCCGCGGCTCCTACCATGGCCGCCGCCCTCGCGTCGCCGCGCACCGCGCGGCAGCTCGTCGACGCCCTCACCGCGCACCTCTCCCTCTACCACGCCGCCAACCCTAGCAGCCCTCCCCCGCCCCTCCCCCTCCCCCACCCCGTGCAGCGCGATCCTGCGGTGGCTGGCCGTGCTGCCGCCGCCGCGAAGAAGGACCAGGAGCCCGACCCCTACGACGGCCGCTAGCGGGTCGCCCTCTTCTTCGGTATGCAGACCGGGACTGCCGAGGGATTCACCAAGGTACGCGCACGCTCCTCCTCCCCCGCGCTGCTCCCGCTCGTCTGTCTGTCTTGTGCAAGGTGCCTAATAAGCTTTCTCTTCTATGCTCCTGCCGCCAGGCGCTCGCGGAGGAGGCCAAGTCGCGCTACGACAAGGCCATCTTCAAGGTGCTCGATCTGGTACGAACCTCGCCGCCGACGCTGCTTCTTTTTAAACCTCCTCCTCCCCCTCCCCTTGGCTCACATGATTGATTTGTCGGGATTCAGGATGACTACGCCGCCGAGGACGAGGAGTACGATGAGAATCTCAAGAAGGAGAACATCGCATTCTTCTTCCTCGCAACGTCAGGACCACCTGCAACTCTTACTGACTTCGTTACAGTAGGGAGCATAAATCTTTAGTTAATCCATGACTTTTCAAAGACCTATTCCTTCCGCTGATCGTTTTATAGATGAGGTTGATTCTCTTTCAGAATACCATATCCATGGTTTGACAGTGGCGAATCGCTTTGACTACTCGTTTTACAGACATGGGTTGGTATCTGAAGATTGCATTATCTTTTGCTTGTTTTATAGATCAGATTGATGCATAATGATTTTATTTCTTTATCCAAACCCCAAATTTGACATGGCTGATATATATATATATATATATATATATATATATATATATATATATATATATAATATTCTCAGGTCCTTTTGTAAATCCTGATGGGCCATACTATGCAACACTAGTTTACTGCCAAAAGCTGTAATGTAATCTAATGACTGCTACATTTTGTGCACGTACAAGTCGACTCTCTCCTTGAAATCTATGGTCTTCTGGAAGTTGGTTGCTGCATCTAGTATTGATTTGTTTGTTGTCGCTTGCGCACACTAAAGAGAACCACTTACGTCGTGAAGCAACGTTTATAATATTGTTAGCATGTTCTATTAGTTCCAGAGAAAAAGCAAAATCCCAGCTCCGCCTACTTCATGATCTATGATATGTTCACTTGTGTAAGAATAAGGCAGCATTTAAGCAATGGGTAGCAGTATCCACAAAACTAAATATTCTATTCGTTTTCTTGTGTGCTTGACTGCTTGTGTATTGTTACAGGTGAGGAAGAACCAGCTGCTGACGGACGAGGGCATGGGGTACCTGGAGGCCAAGCACCACCTGCTGCTGAGCATTGAGTTCAATCCATTACTAGGATTCTTGTTGTTTGTCTTTGAAAAATGCTTGCGTTTTAGCTACTGCCACTTTGAGCTGCTGTAGCTTGTAGTTATCAATTCCAGCTGGGTTTACATATTGCATTTCTAGAGGAGTAGATCGACATTTCTAAGTTATTTTGTTATATAAGATGAACAAATGTTATGTTTAAAGTGTGAGCTGACTAGTAATCCTAGAGAGAACCAACTCCATTTTTGCAAGAGTTAGCTAATATAATTAGTTAGGTACTGTTGTATTAGTTAGCTAATATAATTTGCAGCATTAGTTAGGTACTGTTGTAGTCTTTTTTAGACTTCTCTTGTATGAGTAAAATGCTATGAGCAAGAGTAATGCTATGAGTAAATTGATATTTCCTTGCTTTAGGCATAAGAATAAGCTTATAAGAACAGAATATTGATACTTTGCATGCTATGAGTAAAATGTTGGTACTTTATCTGCCATATCTGGTTCTTGTTTTGGTAGTAGTTTGCATTGCTTATCCAGTAGTATCAGTCAACTGGCCAGCCTGGAGCAGCTTGGTGTTGTACATGATGGTGTTAACTGTGAAAATGCCAAGTGTGAGAAAATTAGAAATTCTGCTCCTTACGTTTATAAATTCTACATATGGTTTCTCATCACTTGGTGTACATATAGCACGTTTTGGGCAACGAATTATTTAGCATTCTATGTTAAAGCTTTCAACCTTGAAATCACATATTTGTTTGGGCATGTGCTATATGTACCATTTTAGAAGTAGTCCACATATTTCTGTCCTGCTATAGTCTTTTGTAAACTTCTTATGAGATTGAAGTATTCGTTCTGATTTCTGGTTTACTGATTGTTGTAGACAGATGTATGAAACCTCTTAACTGTGGACGACAACTACTTGAGAAGGACCATCATCACCCATCAAGTACGCCATTGAGGTAATTCACCAGTCCCTCCAGCACCAACTATCTATTTTCCCTAGTATTCTTAGGTTTTTCATGCTGTTGTGGTAGCCCCATTGCTGTTGCGTTGAATCGCATGCCAGCGCTGGTGCTCCTGTGGCTTGATGTGCTGTGATCTTTATCTGTGTAGGTTTTGTTTGATGATATGCTTAGATTATGATCATAAGCATGGTGGTTTGATGATGCTGAGGCCAGCTGTTAAACCATGATATAGTTGCTGGAACTGAGCTTAATATTCATGTGTGTATGTGTGTGTGTGTCGAGTAAAGTTGTGGTTTGTGCTGCTCCTTTGTAACGTGATGAAACAAAGAATGTCCTTTACTCCTTTTTTGAATGGAATGTTCATAATATATTGGCTTCAGTTTTTCTAATTTTTATCAGCTGATTCATGTAACAGGGCATCCGTGGAAGGCCCAGTCCTGACTCTCCAGTGAGTCCGGCATTTGATCGCTATTGAAGGAGCTACATGTAGAAGAAGAAAACTCTTGTAGAGCTTGTAACTGATTCCCATAGTTGTAGAGCTTGTATCAACTAAGCTTGTATTACGTGTCACTTGTAGAACTTGTAAATGCTACAGCTTGTAGGACATGTCATTTGTAGAGCTTGTAAATAAGCTTGTATATGCTACAGCTTGTAGGACGTGTCATTTGTAGAGCTTGTATTGAATCTGGCTATTGTTATTTAAAGTATCATGTGTGTTTTTTGCTTGCCAATTTAACTACTGGTTATTTTCTTATTGTCACATTGAAATATGAAGAATCTGGGGCTAATAGCTAGGACCCACTTAGCAGAACCTGACAAGTGGGACCTGTTTGACTAGAGGACCCATTTTATAAAAAAACTAAAACTATTGTACAAAAAGGCCATGACCCATGAAATAAAAAGGCAGAATTGTTGGGCTTGGCCCATGAAGTCTGACCAAAAATTGACAGGAAAAAAATATATAGAAAGGCTGAATTAATGGGCTCGGCCCATATAAACACCCAATTGGACCGGGCCGATTCTTGTGCCACATCAGATTGCCACGCTGGATGCCTACGTGGCCTGGGGAGGTTGCTAGTGACCAAAACGCCACAGTAGACGTATTTTGGTCATAAATGTCTACGACCATTCCAGAAGAAAGGTCACTATAGTCAGTTTATGACCGCCAGCTTTTGACCTTATGTTTTTGGTCACAAAAAGATCACAAATTGAAAACAGTGACCTTGACCAATAGTCAAGGTCACAAGTTGACATATTTCTTGTAGAGATATTAGCATACGGTAACCCGAAAGTTATTTGGAGTCCCGGATGCGATCTCGGAAGTCACGAGGAGTTCCGGAATGGTCCGCAGGTAAAGATTTATATATAGGAAGTCCAATTTCGGCCATCGGAAAGGTTTCGGGGGTCACGGTATTGTACCGGGACCACCGGAAGGGTCCCGGGGGTCCACCGGGTGGGGCCACCTATCCCAGAGGGCCCCATGGGCTGAAGTAGGAGGGGAACCAGCCCCTAGTGCACTGGTGCGCCCCCCTTGGGCCTCCCCCTGCGCCTAGGGTTAGAAACCCTAGGGGTGGGGGCGCCACCCTTGCCTTGGGGGGCAAGGCACCCCCTTGGCCGCCGCCCCCCCTAGGAGATTGGATCTCCTAGGGCCGGCGCCCCCCTAGGCACCCTATATATAGTGGGGGAGGGAGGGCTGCACACCCAAGCCCCTGGCCTCTCCCTCTCCCTCCCGTGACACTCCTCCATCTCCCTGCGCTTGGCGAAGCCCTGCCGAGATCACCGTTGCTTCCTCCAGCACGTCGTCGTGCTGCTGGATCTTCATCAACCTCTCCTTTCCCCTTGCTGGATCAAGTTGGAGGAGACGTCTTCCCAACCGTACGTGTGTTGAACGTGGAGGTGCTATCCGTTCGGCACTTGGTCATCGGTGATTTGAATCACGTCGAGTACGACTCCATCATCCCCGTTCTCTCGAACGCTTCTGCTCGTGATCTAAAAGGGTATGTAGATGCACTCCTCTCTCCCTCGTTGCTAGATGACTCCATAGATTGATCTTGGTGATGCATAGAAAATTTTAAAATTCTGCTACGTTCCCCAACAAATCATACATAAAAGAATTCAGAGAAGATTCAAATATTGTTCATATATAAACTTGATCATAAACCCACAATTCATCGGTCTCAACAAACACACCGCAAAAGAAGATTACATCGAATAGATCTCCACAAGAGAGGGGGAGAACTTTGTATTGAGATCCAAAAAGAGAGAAGAAGCCATCTAACTAATAACTATGGACCCGTAGGTCTGAGGTAGACTACTCACACTTCATCGGAGAGGCTATGGTGTTGATGTAGAAGCCCTCTGTGATTGATGCCCCCTCCGGCGAAGCTCTGGAATAGGCCCCAAGATGGGATCTCGTGGATACAGAAAGTTACGACGGCGGAATTAGGGTTTTGGCTCCGTATTTGATCGTTTGGGGGTATGTAGGTATATATAGGAGGAAGGAGTACGTCGGTGGAGCAACAGGGGGCCCATGAGGGTGGAGGCACGCCTTGGGGGGGGGGGGGTAGGCACGCCCCCTACCTCGTGGCTTCCCTGTTGGTTGCTTGACGTAGGGTCCAAGTCTCCTGGATCTTGTTCATTCCAAAAATCACGTTCCCGAAGGTTTCATTCCATTTGGACTCCGTTTGATATTCCTTTTCTTCGAAACCCTAAAATAGGCAAAAAAACAGCAATTATGGGCTGGGCCTCCGGTTAGTAGGTTAGTCCCAAAAATAATATAAAAGTGTATAATAAAGCCCAATAATGTCCAAAAAAGAATATAATATAGCATGGAGCAATAAAAAATTATAGATACATTGGAGACATATCAAGCATCCCCAAGCTTAATTCCTGCTCGTCCTCGAGTAGGTAAATGAAAAAAACAGAATTTTTGATGTGGAATGCTACTTGGCATATTTTCAATGTAATTCTTCTTAATTGTGGTATGAATATTCAGATCCGAAAGATTCAAGATAAAAATTTAATATTGACATAGAAATAATAATACTTCAAGCATACTAACTAAGCAATTATGTCTTCTCAAAATAACATGGCCAAAGAAAGTTCATCCCTACAAAATCATATAGTTTAGTCATGCTCGATTTTCATCACACAAGAATGCTCTCATCATGCACAACCCCGATGACAAGCCAAGCAATTGTTTCATACTTTAGTAATCTCAAACTTTATAAACCTTCATGCAATACATGAGCGTGAGCCATGGATATAGAACTATGGGTGGAATAGAGTATAATGATGGGGGTTATGTGGAGAAGACAAAAAAGGAGAAAGTCTCACATCAACGAGGCTAATCAATGAGCTATGGAGATGCCCATCGATTGATGTCGGGGATATACCCCGCGGCGTAAACCGGCCGGAAGTATAACCCGGCCGGACTAGGCGTTTCATTGGTAAACCGCCAGAGGATTGGCGGTTTACGAGATTGGCAGTTTACGTGTCTGGCGGTTTACGTGTCTGGCGGTTCACTGGTATGACGATTCACGAGCCTGAAGACTCATTGGTGACCCGGCGCGTGTTCCAGATAGATGACAAGGCCCAAGGCCCAGCATGCCGGTTTATGTTAATGGTGGGCCGGTTTAAGAGGAAAGGCGTGAGGAATATTTACCTTACTAGGAGTTAAGACCCGGACTTGTATCCGGTTTGTATTAGAGATAGACTAGTCCTAATCCTAATAGGACTCTACATGTAACCCGCCCCTCCAACATATATAAGGAGGGGCAGGGCTCCCCAAAAGGGACAAGATTCACAAGTTCCACAAGTTGGACAAGTTAGGTTTAGACAATAGCTCTCAAGATAGAGCACTCTTGTAACCGTGATTATCATCATCAATATCAATGAAGCAGGACGTAGACTTTTACCTCCACCGTGAGGGGCCGAACCTGGGTAAAACCTCGCGTCTCTCGTCCCGTTCAACCCCTCTCAAGCTACCACACAGATGCGTTGGCCTCGCGACTAAGTCCTGACACTAAGGACATCTGCCGTGACAATTCCACGACAGTTGGCGCCCACCGTGGGGCCTACGCACGGTGGTGATGAGTTCTTGAAGGGATCTTTTACTGAGGATCGAGAGGCTCACGATCGGCCAGATGAAGAAAAGCCGGTCAGAAGAATCTACATCAACTCTGTGTTCGGTCATCAGAGATCAAATCAATCCTTATCTCAAAATCAAGGACAGAAGAAAATTCTGCAAACAGCGCACACGGCAACTCCTGTCGGTTCAATTTTCTCCTCTGCAATGGCCAACGGGATCGTCTAAAAAAAATCACACGTGGCCGGTACAAGCGACAATGGAGAACAGAAGTCAGATCGGTTTGGATCCGATTCAGATTGAGAATGAGAAGAAAAATGTACAACAGCGACATCCACGCGCGAGGATCTGTGTTTCCTGATCCAACATGCACGCAAGATGCTGCCTGCCCTATCCTTCCATCCATGACGTCACCGGATGACAAAGACGGCACACGGATCAACTCAAATTGCTCGTATTAGTATTCATGCATGCAGGAGTACGTGAGGGCTATTGTCCCGGAGTACTAGTTGTTCCACAGCCGGCCCCGATACTGGAAAGGATACGGATCCGGTTTAAGAAAAGGGAAACAAACTTGGGAAGTACACATCATAGTATCGATGTCCACATCATGGTATTAAAGGAAAATCCCGTGATGCGATCTGCAGTCTCGATGTCCACATCATGGTATTAAAGTAAGTCAAAAGTGCTACTAGGAAAAGACAAAGCTACTACTACTTTGCTCAAGCCTGGGAAGTACCTCCCTCACGTGGATAATGGATTCTATCATGCGAGATGCAAGTTCCAGTACTCCGGTCATCAAGGGAAAATTACTATTGAAAAAAAAGGAAAAAGAAAGAAAGGAGTGAATTCAGTACCTCACTGAATCGTCAAGCAAAATCCATCGGATGCTCTCTGTACTAGTGCTCTGGCCGCTAGGATTGTTACTCCCGTGGAGATTATCTGCGTGAGCATAACAGTTTTTGGGAGGATAACATTTTTTGCAAAATTATCTATGGATGCCACGTACTGATTGTCCATCATCCAGACGAATCAGATACGGAGAGCACATTGCTGGCGTCTGTCTACACCGACGATCGACCGCGCCGGTTTACAATGCCCGCGGCCAACTCTCCGTCCGCGCCGGTTTACAATGCCCGCGACCAACTCTCCGTCCGCACCTGCGGCCGATTCTCTCGTCCACCCTTGCGTCCGGTTCATGCGTCCGCGCCGGCTTACAACGCGGAGGACAATTTGCTCGTCCGCGCCAGTTTACAACACCGGGCTGGCTCATCTGCTTAGCTCCCGCGGCCGACTCACCCGTGAGTAATTTCAGCTTCACCCGGTGATCATCAACTCCGCGGTGATAATCTCTGACCTGACGCATCAGGTGAAATCCGTCCGGTATATTTTTATGTTATATATTGCTTTCTTTTAAAAAGAGGAGCAATTACTTTGTCTTGCAAGTTCTTGAATGTAGGACAAATTATATCATTGAGCTGTTGAAGGACGTATACCGGCTTATATCACGGTCAAAAATGGAGAATCTCAAGTCAACTCCTCGAGTCACCTTGAGACTCGGGGGCTCCAATGATATGATTCAGCTATATGCCGGTTTTCAGTGAAGAAAAGAACCCCAAGACACTGGAGGGAAAGATAACCTGATCCCGGAGGCTACTTCCATATTGATGGAAATTTGAAGGCCATCAGAAAATATCCGGTTCAAAGTTCCGGTTCAAAGTAAAGACTCCGGTTTACAATCCGGTTCAAGGGAAATATGTCAAACCCGGTTTAAGAATTTCCGGTTCAAAAAGGAATTAACTTCTCGCAAGTTCGAGTTTAAAAGGCCGTCAGAAAATTTTCGGGTCATCAGAAAGTATTCCGGTTTACAATCTGGTTCAAGGGAAGTCTGTTTCCCACAAAGCTCTGAAGCTCTCAAATCAGGTTTAAGAATTTTCTGTTCAAAAAGAATTAATTTCTCGCAAGTTCGAGTTTAAAGGCCGTCGGAAAATTTCCGGCTGAAAATGAAGATTCCAGTTTAGAATCTGGTTCAAGGGAAAGATGTCTTCCACAAATCTTTGAAGCTCTTAATATCCGGTTCAAGAAGAAGTTATCGCTTGCAAAAAATTAAAGATTGCCAAAGAGAGCTTGCTGCCATGATGCGCGGTTCAAACATGGGCATCCTGCCTTATTGGTTCATCATATTATTGATCATTTGGGGGTTTCCTGTTTGTTGATCACAGCTGTGACTACCCTATTAATATGGCTATCAAGCAAATATTACCATAAGAGCACAACTCTGGTTACTTCAGTAATCCGGCTATCAAGCCAATATTATCATAAGGGGCCAAAGAGAGTTTGATGCACAGCACAACTCAAACATGGTTATCCCTTGAGCACAGCTCACAATATCACTTGGGGGCTATGTTCGAACCATAGCTACACCTATTGATAGGCATAAGGGCCACCGGGGAATCATTTGGGGGCTTGGTCGTATCCGAACCATATCTACACCTCTTGATAGGCATAAGGCCACCAGGGAAATCACTTGGGGGCTATGGGTTCGAACCATAGTTACACCTCTTGGTAGGCATAAGGGCCACCAGGGAAATCACTTGGGGGCTCTGGTCATATACGAACCATAGCTACACCTCTTGATCATACACATACATCATTATATATTAAGTCATACATTGCATCATCATTACATCATCATAGAATCATATGGGCAAGGACATACCGGTTTATATGGCAGGAATTGATTTTCAAACCAGGTTATATTATTCAAATCTTTAATAGCCAACACGGCTAGATTTTTATTATGGTTATCAATAACCAATATTATGATTGAGATTTTCAAAGTCGCTTCAGCGCGATGGACATAATTTATTCTACAATGGAAGGAATAGTCCCGAGTTGCTGCAGGCTTACGACCCAGCACTTGGGGGCTACATTATTCAAGTTGGGATTACATCAAATACACAAGTCTCATGTCGCTGCAAGCATGCACCATGGCACTTGGGGGCTAATGCAAAGTCATTTTTTGCTCATCTTATTGAAGACCCGACTCATCACATTGTAATGAGCCGACCCTTGGGGGCTACTAATTGCTCCTGTCAAAAATTCAAGGTACACAAACCTCAGTCCATTATATTGAAAGATCCACTACTCAGTTGGTAGAGTACAAAGCTTTTAACCTTATGGACGTGGGTTCAAGCCCCGTGGTGGAGATTACATCATATGATGTTATTATTAATGAATTATATACAAAGTCCCAGCTCAATATTATCTTATTAAGCCAGCCCTTGGGGGCTACATATTGCTGCTCAAGTTTACATGGTCATATTTACAAAGTCCCTGCTCATTATTGCATACTAACCCGACCCTTGGGGGCTACACTAGTTGAAGTTTTTTATGAGAATAAGGCAATTTCAAGTCCCAGGTTGCTACAAGCATGACAACCCGGCACTTGGGGGCTACATATGTAGAATACTCAATTCTGACTATGATTGAGATGAACAAACCGGATTTCTTCAAGGTTGAAACACTTATTGGAGCAAGTCTTAAGTTATCACTATGTTCTCCTCTTAAGACTTGGGGGCTACAGGTATTATGCATATAAAGGAGGAACATGTTCATTTTATCAGTTTTGAGCAAATCAGGAAGATCAATTACATGACCCGGTGTCGACAACAATTATGACCCGGTGCCATCAATATTATAAACCGGCCATTTTGGTAATATTAAACCGGCAAGTTTTACATCTTCAAACCGGCTGAATATCAGATAAGTATTTCAAGACCCATATTTCTTAAACCAACGCTTTGGGAGCTGAGTCAAAGGAGTTATTCTTCACAATATTTTTCTGTGACAAACCAATGTCGGCAAATTGATTATGAAGCTGGTCTGTTGACCCGGACTTCCCAGAAGGAAGAAATAACAAGGATGTAAGGGTGATCAGGTACCGGTTTACAAGAATTCTTAACCCGGAGCACAACCTGTCAAATTTGTTCTTGTGTTTATTTTTGCAGCATAAGTTTACCATGGATAAATCCAAGCTAAACTTGGGGGCTAATGTCGGGGATATACCCCGCGGCGTAAACCGGCCGGAAGTATAACCCGGCCGGACTAGGCGTTTCATTGGTAAACCGCCAGGGGATTGGCGGTTTACGTGATTGGCGGTTTACGTGTCTGGCGGTTCACTGGTATGACGATTCACGAGCCTGAAGACTCATTGGTGACCCAGCGCGTGTTCCGGATGGATGACAAGGCCCAAGGCCCAGCATGCCGGTTTATGTTAATGGTGGGCCGGTTTAAGAGGAAAGGCGTGAGGAATATTTACCTTACAAGGAGTTAAGACCCGGACTTGTATCCGGTTTGTATTAGAGATAGACTAGTCCTAATCCTAATAGGACTCTACATGTAACCCGCCCCTCCAACATATATAAGGAGGGGCAGGGCTCCCCAAAAGGGCAAGATTCACAAGTTCCACAAGTTGGACAAGCTAGGTTTAGACAATAGCTCTCAAGATAGAGCACTCTTGTAACCGTGATCATCATCATCAATATCAATGAAGCAGGATGTAGGCTTTTACCTCCACCATGAGGGGCCGAACCTGGGTAAAACCTCGCGTCTCTCATCACGTTCAACCCCTCTCAAGCTACCACACAGATGCGTTGGCCTCGCGACTAAGTCCTGACACTAAGGACATCTGCCGTGACAATTCCACGACAATTGATGTTAATGCAAGGATTAGGGATTGCCATGCAACAGATGCACTAGAGCTATAAATGTATGAAAGCCCAACAAAAGAAACTAGTGGGTGTGCATCCAACTTGCTTGCTCACGAAGACCTAGGGCACTTGAGGAGGCCCATTGTTGGAATATACAGGCCAAGTTCTATAATGAAAAATTCCCACTAGTATATGAAAGTGACAAAACAAGAGACTCTCTATCATGAAGATCATAGTGCTACTTTGAAGCACAAGTGTGAAAAAAACAATAGTAGTGTTGTCCATTTTCATTTTTTTGGGCCTTATTCTTTTTTTGCCTTTTTTTATTGGGACAATGCTCTATTAAATGATGATCATCACACTTCTATTTATTTACAACTCAATGATTACAACTCGATACTAGAACAAGGTATGACTCTATGTGAATGCCTCCGGGGGTGTACCGGGATATGCAATGAAACAAGAGTGACATGTATGAAAGAATTATGAACGGTGTCTTTGCCACAAATACTATGTCAACTACATGATCATGCTAAGCAATATGACAATGATGAATGTGTCATGATAACCGCGATGGTGGAAAGTTGCATGGTAATATATCTCGGAATGGCTATGGAAATGCCATAATAGGTAGGTATGGTGGCTTTTTTAGGAAGATATAAGGAGGTTTATGTGTGAAAGAGCGTATCATATCACGGGGTTTGGATGCATCGGCGAAGTTTGCACCTACTCTCAATGTGAGAAAGGGCAATGCACGGTACCGAAGAGGCTAGCAATGATGGAAAGGTGAGAGTGCGTATAATCCATGGACTCAACATTAGTCATAAAGAACTCACATACTTATTGCAAAAATCTACAAGTCATCAAAAACCAAGCACTACGCGCATGCTCCTAGGGGGATACATTGGTAGGAAAAGACCATCGCTGGTCCCAGACCGCCACTCATAAGGAGGACAATCAAAAAACACCTCATGTTTCAAATTTGTTACATAACGTTTACCATACATGCATGCTACGAGACTTGCAAACTTCAACAAAAGTATTTCTAAAATTCACAACTACTCAACTAGCACAACTTTAATATCACTACCTCCATATCTCAAAAGAATCATCAAGCATCAAACTTCTCTTAGTATTCAAAACACTCATAAGAAAGTTTTTACTAGCATATTAGGATTATTTAAGCAATTTACCATGCTATTTAAGACTCTAAAAATAATCTAAGTGAAGCATGAGAGATCAATAGTTTCTATAAAACAAATCCACCACCGTGCTCTCAAAGATATAAGTGAAGTACTAGAGCAAAACTATATAACTCAAAATATATAAGTGAAGCACATAGAGTATTCTAATAATTTCCGAATCATGTGTGTCTATCTCAAAAGGTGTGTGATGATTGTGGTAAACTAAAAAGAAAATACTCAAATCATACAAGATGCTCCAAGCAAAACACATATCATGTGGTGAATAAAAATATAGCTCCAAGTAAAGTTCGATGGAAGTAGACGAAAGAGGGGATGCCTTCCGGGGCATCCCCAAGCTTTGGCTTTTTGGTGTCCTTATATTATCTTGGGGGTGCCATGGTCATCCCCAAGCTTAGGATCTTGCCACTCCTTGTTCCATAATCCATCATATCCTTACCCAAAACTTGAAAACTTCACAACACAAAACTTAAAGTAGAAAATCTCGTGAGCTCCGTTAGCGAAAGAAAACAAAAGACCAATTCAAGGTACTGTAATGAACTCATTCTTTATTTATATTGGTGTTAAACCTACTGTATTCCAACTTCTCTATGGTTAATGAACTATTTTACTAGCCATAGATTCATCAAAATAAGCAAACAACACACGAAAAACAGAATATGTCAAAAACAGAACAGTCTGTAGTAATCTGTAGCTAGCGCAAGATCTGGAACCCCAAAAATTCTAAAATAATTTTCTGGACGTGAAGAAGTCATCTATTAATCATCTGCAATTTTTTTTAACTAAATAGCACTTTCCAAATAAAAATGGCAGCAGTTCTCGTGAGCGCTAAAGTTTCTGTTTTTTACAGCAAGATTAACAAGACTTTCCCCAAGTCTTCCCAACGGTTCTACTTGGCACAAACACTAATTAAACACAAAAAACACAACCAAAACAGAGGCTAGATAAATTATTTATTACTAAACACGAGCAAAAATCAAGGAATAAAAATAAAATTGGGTTGCCTCCGAACAAGCGCTATCATTTAACGCCCCTAGCTAGGCAGAAAAAGCAAGGATAGATCTAGGTATTGCCATCTTTGGTAGGTAATTCTTCAATGAGGCATCTACCATCCTTAGGAATATCTTTATTTTTATTGATTATCAAACTTTTAGCCACAAGATCGAAAAATTCATTTGTAACAAATGGTTCCTTAATGATAGCAAAAAGATTGGGATGAATACTTATAGATTTGAGATCCGAAGTTTCCTTACTAGAGGATTCACCCTTATTTTTAGGAACATACATAAGCTTGGAAATTTTAGTGGGAAGACTTGGAGTATTCTTTACGGAAGAAAAAGTGGTTCCCAAGTTGGTAATAATATCCTCAAGTTTATCGATTCTAGTGGAATCCTGATTTATTTTCTCATTAACTATATGTTCCTTTTCTTCAATATTTTTCAAAGTGACTCCTACTTTAGATCCATATTGAGTGATTCGGTTGTGGATCTTTTTATCCAAATTTTCAGTTAACTCTACAGTACCAACCTTATTCTCAATAATTTCAAGTCTTTGCATTACATGCTCCAAAGTTAACATAGTTCCATTAACCAAAAGAGGTGGTGAGCCAAACCAATCTATCATAGCATTATAAGAATCAAAAGTATCGCTACCCAAGAAGTTCCCTCCGGTAATGGTATCAAGGATATATCTGTGCCAAGGAGTAGCGCCTACATAAAAGTTGTGAAGAAGAACGGAAGTAGATTGCTTCCTTGTAGATCTATTTTGAGCATTGCAAATTCTATACCAAGCGTCTTTTAGATTTTCTCCTTCCCTTTGCTTAAAATTTAGAATTTCATTCTCGGGAGACAACGGAGAAGATAGAGGACTCTCCATAACGACAAGCAAACGGAAAAGAGGCGAACGGAAAAGAGAGGGTGAATAAAACGGCAAGGGTAAAGTGGGGGAGAGGAAAACGAGAGGCAAATGGCAAATAATGTAATCCGGGAGATAAGGGTTTGTGATGGGTACTTGGTATGTTGACTTTTGCATAGACCTCCCGGGCAACGGCGCCAGAAATCCTTCTTGCTACCTCTTCAACACTGTGTTGGTTTTCCCTTGAAGAGGAAAGGGTGAACCAGCAAAGTAGCGTAAGTATTTCCCTCAGTTTTTGAGACCAAGGTATCAATCCAGTAGGAGGCTACGCACGAGTCCCTTGCACCTGCACAAAACAAATAAATCCTCGCAACCAACGTGATAAGGGGTTGTCAATCCCTACACGGTCACTTACGAGAGTGAGATCTGATAGATATGATAAGATAATATTTTTGGTATTTTTATGATAAAGATGCAAAGTAAAATAAAAGGCAATGAAAATAACTAAGTGTTGGAAGATTAATATGATAGAAGATAGACCCGGGGGCCATAGGTTTCACTAGTGGCTTCTCACAAGAACATAAGTATTTTACGGTGGGTGAACAAATTACTGTTGAGTAATTGACAGAATTGAGCATAGTTATGAGAATATCTAGGTATGATCATGTATATAGGCATCACGTCCGAGACAAGTAGACCGACTCCTGCCTGCATCTACTACTATTACTCCACACATCGACCGCTATCCAGCATGCATCTAGAGTATTAAGTTCATAATAACAGAGTAACACCTTAAGCAAGATGACATGATGTAGAGGGATAAATTCATGCAATATGATAAAAAAACCCATCTTGTTATCCTCGATGGCAACAATACAATACGTGCCTTGCTGCCCCTACTTTCACTGGGAAAGGATACCGCAAGATTGAACCCAAAGCTAAGCACTTCTCCCATTGCAAGAAAGATCAATCTAGTAGGCCAAACCAAACTGATAATTCAAAGAGACTTGCAAAGATAACCAATCATACATAAAAGAATTCAGAGAAGATTCAAATATTGTTCATAGATAAACTTGATCATAAACCCACAATTCATCGGTCTCAACAAACACACCGCAAAAGAAGATTACATCGAATAGATCTCCACAAGAGAGGGGGAGAACTTTGTATTGAGATCCAAAAAGAGAGAAGAAGCCATCTAGCTAATAACTATGGACCCGTAGGTCTGAGCTAAACTACTCACACTTCATCAGAGAGGCTATGGTGTTGATGTAGAAGCCCTCCGTGATCGATGCCCCCTCCGGCGGAGCTCGGGAACAGGCCCCAAGATGGATCTCGTGGATACAGAAAGTTACGGCGGCGGAATTAGGGTTTTGGCTCCGTATTTGATCGTCTGGGGGTACGTAGGTATATATAGGAGGAAGGAGTACGTCGGTGAAGCAACAGGGGACCCACGAGGGTGGAGGGCGCGCCTGGGGGAGGGTAGGCGCGCCCCCTACCTCATGGCTTCCCTGTAGGTTGCTTGATGTAGGGTCCAAGTCTCCTGGATCTTGTTTGTTCCAAAAATCACGTTCCCGAAGGTTTCATTCTGTTTGGACTCCGTTTGATATTTCTTTTCTTCGAAACCCTAAAATAGACAAAAAACAGCAATTCTGGGCTGGGCCTCCGGTTAGTAGGTTAGTCCCAAAAATAATATAAAAGTGTATAATAAAGCCCAATAATGTCCAAAACAGAATATAATATAGCATGGAGCAATAAAAAATTATAGATACGTTGGAGACGTATCACTTTGTTGCATCACCCTTTCCTCTTCAAGGGAAAACCAACGCAGTGCTCAAGAGGTAGCAATAGTAAATTTACTTGGATTTACTTATTGAAGAAACGGTCTGATGTATTCCAAGTCTTTATCAATTTCCAAAACCTTGTTGAATGCAAACTGAACTCCAAGATCATTGCCATGCAATCTGACTCAGGTGGTGAGTATGCAAAATTAAATTCTTTCTTCCAAAATCTTGGTATCTCACATCATGTCTCTTGCCCTCATGCTCACAACAAAACGGATCTGCTGAAAGAAAGCACCATCACATAGTTGATATGGAACTAGCATTGCTAGCAAATGCATCCACGCCACTTAAATTCTGGGATGAAGCGTTTTTAACTGCGACATATCTTATCAATTCGCTTCCAAGTAAAGTTATCAAACTTGAAACACCCATTGCATGACTCCTTGGTGTCACACCCAATTACACATCTCTTCGTATTTTTGGCTCTGCATTTTTGCCAACCTTAGACCCTAAACACATGCAAACTCGCCTTCCGCTCCAAAAAGTGTGTCTTTTTAGGCTATAGCCCCATGCATAAAGGGGTCAAATGCCTTGATGTTCCTACTAGTAAGGTCTACATATCCAGAGATGTTGTTTTTGATGAGTTTGTGTTTCCTTTTGCCTCTCTTCATCCCAATGCCGGTGCACATCTCCGCAAAGAAATTCTCCTTATTCCTCCACATCTTCAGCCTTTTGATCATGGGGGCGATGATTGTACTAATCAATGTGACGATATTTCTGCTGGTACTGGTTCCTCTATATTGCTGTGCAGGTCCGTGGAGAAAACGGTGCTCAAAATGATCAAAATCTCGAAAATATAACTCAAATTGACCCTATATTGCATGCTGGATAAGAAGACGAACCTGGCACAGATAACGAAGGTGATCCGGCGGTGCCTTATACTCATGTGCACGTGCAGTTGATAACCCACAAGTATAGGGGATCGCAACAGTTTTCGAGGGTAGAGTATTCAACCCAAATTTATTGATTCGAAACAAGGGGAGCAAAAAATATTCTCAAGTATTAGCAGCTGAGTTGTCAATTCAACCACACCTGGAAACTTAATATCTGCAGAAAAGTATTTAGTAGCAAAGTAATATGATAGTAGCCGTAACGGTAGCAAAAGTAATAGTTTTGGTTTTATAGTGATTGTAACAGTAGCAATGGAAAAGTAAATAAGCGAAGAGCAATATGTGAAAAGCTCGTAGGAAATGGATCAATGATGGATAACTATGTCGGATGCGATTCCTCATGCAATAGTTATAACATAGGGTGACACAGAACTAGCTCCAGTTCATCAATGTAATGTAGGCATGTATTCTGAATATAGTCATACGTGCTTATGGAAAAAAACTTGCATGACATCTTTTTTCCTACTCTCCCGTGGTAGCGGGGTCCTATTGGAAACTAAGGGATATTAAGGCCTCCTTTTAATAGAGTACCGGACCAAAGCATTAACACATAGTGAATACATGAACTCCTCAAACTACGGTCATCACCGGTAAGTATCCCGATTATTGTCACTTCGGGGTTAACGGATCATAACACATAATAGGTGACTATAGACTTGCAAGATAGGATCAAGAACTCACATATATTCATGAAAAAATAATAGGTTCAGATCTGAAATCATGGCACTCGGTCCCTAGTGACAAGCATTAAGCATAGCAAAGTCATAGCAACATCAATCTCAGAACATAGTGGATACTAGGGATCAAACCCTAACAAAACTAACTCGATTACATGATAAATCTCATCCAACCCATCACCGTCCAGCAAGCCTACGATGGAATTATTCATGCATGGCGGTGAGCATCATGAAATTGGTGATGGAGGAAGGTTGTTGATGATGATGGCGATGGATTCCCCTCTCCGGAGCCCCGAACGGACTCCAGATCAGCCCTCCCGAGAGAGATTAGGGCTTGGCGGCGGCTCCGTATCGTAAAACGCGATGAATCCTTCTCCTTGGTTTTTTCTCCCCGAACACGAATATAGAGAGTTGGAGTTGAGGTCGGAGGAGCACCAGGGGGCCCACGAGGCAGGGGGCGCGCCCCCACCCTCGTGGACAGGGTGTGGGCCCCTGGCCTTGATTCTTTCGCCAGTATTTTTTATAAATTCCAAAAATAATCTGCATTGATTTTCAGGTCATTCCAAGAACTTTTATTTATGCACAAAAATAACACCATGGCAATTCTGCTGAAAACAACGTCAGTCCGGGTTAGTTCCATTCAAATCATGCAAGTTAGAGTCCAAAACAAGGGCAAAAGTGTTGGGAGAAGTAGATACGTTGGAGACGTATCAACTCCCCCAAGCTTAAACCTTTGCTTGTCCTCAAGCAATTCAGTTGATAAACTGAAAGTGATAAAGAAAAACTTTTACAAACTCTGTTTGCTCTTCTTGTTGTAAATATGTAAAGCCAGCATTCAAGTTTTCAGCATAGATTATGAACTAACCATATTCGCAATAACATTTAAGTCTCATGTGTACTCATATCAATGGCATAATGAACTAGCGAGCAATAATAATAAATCTCGGATGAAAACACTTTCTCAAAACAATCATAATATGATATAACAAGATGGTATCTCGCTAGTGCTTTCTGAGACCGCAAAACATAAATGCAGAGCACCTTTAAAGATCAAGGACCGACTAGACATTGTAATTCATGGTAAAAGAGATCCAGTCACAGTCATACCCAATGTAAACTAACAATAATACATGCAAATGACAGCGGTGCTCTCCAGCTGGTGCTTTTTAATAAGAGGACACTACTAGGGAAAACCTTATACACAGAATCTTAGCAGCAGCGTAGTTTAAAAATAGACGCTACTGCTAATTAGCAGTAGCGCACTTCAGAAAACCTCGCTACTAATAGCACGGTAGTAGTAGCGGTCTAGGTGAAACAAGCGCTACTACTATAATTGCCACGGCGTTGCCCCCAGGCTAGATATAGTAGTAGCGCCCTTCCGGGGACACGCTACTACTAAAGTACTTAGTAGCAACGTTTTTCTTCAAAACACGCTACTGCTAAGTATTGCACCATTAAGTTTAGTCCCATACTGCTAAGCGAACAAGGTGTTTACCACCTTAAATATGTTACTTCTCAAACTATCTCAAGCACTTGGTCTTCATTGAACTATATGTGTAGGATTTGTGGCTCCAATATGAATCTTCACCAGTGCCTATACAGGTACTGTGAGGATTCATGTTGACTATTTAGATTCTACACAAAAAGATCAATGGTGACCAATGTATATATTTGAAGTTTTTACATGCTTAGACTTAGCAGTAGCGTTTTTTCAGGGCAAAGCACTACTGATATTATAAAACAGAAATGAATAGTTGTAGCGCGTTTCGCTTGACACGCTATAGCTAACTTAGCTATAGCGCGTTCCAGCCAAACGAGTTGCTGCTAGTTTGACTTAACCCCCGGCCGCGCGGGCTCAAAATTTCGCTAAGTCCTTCCCCTCCACTTCCCCCTCTCCTCCAGCTCCTCCATCGCCGCCGTCGCCCTATCGCTCTCGACCTCACCGCCGCCCTCAACCTTACCACCGCCGCACACCCTCGACGCCACCCCCGACCCCGACCTCGACGCCGCCCCTGACCCCTACCTTGACGCCGCCCCTGACCCCTACATCGACGCCGCCCTCTGCCGCGCGCCCGAGCCCCGACCCCGTCCTCGACGCCGCCCGCCCCTCCCTCGCCGCAGTCACCGTAAGGCTCTGCCTCTCCTCTCCCCAACCCTCCTCTCTCTCTGCTAGGGCAATTCATATATGTGTTGATGTTGTGTTGATGTTCATATGAACCCTAGGTGTTCATATGAACCCTAGATTATTTTAGGGCAGTAGGCATTTTTTTAGCATTTAGGAAAAATGATTAGCAATTTTTTTAGGAAATTAGCTAGGGAAAATTTTTATGAAAATGCCTAAACAGTAATTTCATTCAAAAAACAAAAACCAGAATTGTTTTTGTTTCAAAAACTTGGTTAAACTAATTGTTGCTATATAAACAAAAAACAAGATTGTTGTTATATGATATATGTCATTGATGTTCATTTGCATATTCCATTACTGAAGTGGTTCGATTGTGCCCAAGTGGCTTTGTTGTTTCCAGGGAATGAAGTCGAGTGGCCTATGTTTTGCCGGAATGTTGATTCATTTCCGTTCCGGCAAATTTCAGGTTCTCGATTTGTCCATTTTTTAGTAAAAGTCATGCCGAAATTTTCCGTGAATTTTGGCATGACTTGTGCTACAAACTAGGACATATCGAGTGCCCGGGATTTGCCGCACCGGGAAGGAGTCAACATTCCTACAAAGCATAGGCCTTTTTTATGTCATTATTCATTTTATTAGGTATATAATTAATTGACTATATTTAATCGTAAGAACTAGTTGAACATGTCACATTTGTTGTTATTTTTTTAGTTAAAGCAATTTTTCCCGCATCAACATCGACGATGCATATCCCGCATCCTCGTCGTCGATTAGGCGGAGGACACCTGCGCCACCAGATGGGCCATGTCCGGGACTGGGCTCCACCGAGGTGGTACTAGGAGGCGCTACCTACCGGGGGGCGCAGGTTGGTGACGAGCCAGCCTGTCGTTGACCCGAACCTTCTTTGGTGACGGTCGCGTGGGCCAGTGACGGTCCAGAGGCTCGAGGACCCCACGGAGGTGGTGCGTCACCGTGTCAGTGAGGAGGACGCGCACGTCCGTCGCTACTTGTTTGCGTTGGAGCATAGGTTCTCCAATACCTGGCAGGTTCTCGAGGGATCTCACTAGAGCTATTATCATGTGATGGTTCCTTCTCTTTGGGTGTCCACCGCCCGCGCTGATACCCGTCGTGCACTAGGGTTTTAGTTGTATTAGTGATGTTATATGTATGATACTATTCGGGGTGTATTAGTGATACTATTTGACGATGTACGGACACATGAGATGATTTACTTTTGCTTATTGAATGCATGCTAATTTGAATACTTATTTATTTTACGATTTGGTTTTGCTTATTGAATGCTCATGTCAATACGAGTCCTATAAGATATTTTGAGTATCCTGGTAGTTGTCTTCGATCGATTTTCAATTAATGTTTCGACTATGAACATAGGAAATGTCTAACAACGAAAAGGATTTCGGTATTTGCAAATACTGCGAAGACGAGCGCGGCCTGTGCGACGGAATCTTCCTAGATGATGATAGGTGCTTCAGCATCAGCTGGACGTGAACTTCGAAGTGGACAAAGTAAGTCACAACAACAAGTCTTTTTACGTAATTAAGTATGACATCTGCTTCATTTGCTTCAACTTATAATTTATTTTTTTACTATTCTACTAGAGTATCCCCTACCGTGCAAGAGTTTCTGTCTTGGATAAGATAGGTTTCAGTCATACTATGGAGGTAAAGTTTAGTTGAAGACCGAGCATGGTTGTATTTTCCATGCAAAATTATACAACGCAGACGACTACACCTATTTTGGATGCAAAACTTGGCGAGCACTATGCAACACTTATGCATTTGAGCCTAATATGGTTATCACCTTTGATATTCGTTCGGAAGATGATATTGAAGGTAATTCAACATCTGGGTCGATGTGCAGACGCCTCCAGTTATACCAATATGCGAGTTTCTCAACCATATTTATGTCTTTGATATTGTTTATTCAAAAATAGTTGACAACTAATTTCTATTGTCAGCTTATTTCCGTTCAAGCAAACATGTCCAGCGCTTGGTAGACAGGACCTACTACTATCCCGAGGCTGAACTAAACTATGAGGAGCTAAGTCATTATGTTTCAAGGCTTGAGGATCTTGATACTGTCAAGACAAATTTTCTTCCTGCACTTAGAAATGTTAGTACTGAAAACGTATGACCAATAGTGTTCGCAATGAACTACGGTCACATCTATTTAGGAAAGATGGTAAGATTTTTACTATTTGTCCTCAGTGCATCTTTTGCATACATTATTTTGTAAGCTAAACTTCATTGATAAGTATGTTACTATACGATGTTCTTCAACAGGGACTCCCGATGAATGTTGTGCCTCGTGGGATCAAGACTAAAGGTACCATGAGTATTGTTAGCTTACGGCTAAGATATCCTACAATGCACTTTAGTGCATTCAGGATTTCTAATAGCGAGGAATGCTTAATAGTAAAAGACTGGACCAAATTTGTGATGGAGGAGTGCAGAGAAGTACTAGGGGCAGCAATCAGAAGCGCAGCCCACGATTAGGAGACATGTTCATCTGCATGCTCCAACTTGATGAATGAGGAGAGCTACACATGTTTTGTGTTATTTTACCTGAGAGAGAGCAGCAGGAGTGATTAGCTAGCTAGAAATGAGTTTGAAGATGATGACGTGCTACACTATGACTATGATGATTAAATAGCTAGTGTTGGTGGTAATGACTATGATGATTATTATTAGCTAGTGTTGGTGGTAATGACTATGATGATTATTATTAGCTAGTGTTGGTGGTGACTAGATAGCTACCGCATCTAGTGTTGGTGGTGATTAGCTAGCTAGAATGAGTTTGAAGATGATGATGTGCTACACTATGAGTATGGTGATTAAATAAATACTATTGGTGGTAATGACTATGATGATGATTAAATAGCTTGTGCTGGCGGATTAGATTCAAGTGGAGGCAACATGTTGTGCACATCGAAAGTACTACTAGTCCAAACTAGATCAAGTTTGGATTAGTAGTATACTTTTGAAATGCACCACATATTGCCTCCACTTGAACCTAATCCACCTTCATTTGACACACTGTTATGGACATAATGATATAAACCTCATAATTGGTATTGTACCAAAATTTGTATAACGGCATATAAATACACTAAAAATAAAAAATGAAAAAAGAATACTAGTAGCGATGGATAGTAAACACGCTACAACTAGCTAGATTAGCAGCAACGCGGGAGAGAACAAGCGCTGCCGCTATGTGTCTTAGCAGTAGCGCGTGTCGCACGCGCTACTGCTAAGTAATAGCTGTAGCGCCTTATTAGTAGCACGGCAGCCCGCGCTACTACTAGGGTTTTCCCTAGTAGTGGGATGATGACTCAACTTAAAAGTAAATGGATAGGCCCTTCGCAGAGGGAAGCCGGGATTTGTAGAGGTGCCAGAGCTTGGTTTTGAAATAGAGATGAATAATATTTTAAGCGGTATACTTTCATCGTCAATATAACAACCGAGAGATCTCAATATCTTCCATGCTACACACATTATAGGCGGTTCCCAAGCAGAATGGTAAAGTTTATACTCCCCCACCACCAACAAGCATCAATCCATGGCTTGCCCGAAACAACGGGTGCCTCCAACTAACAACAATCATGGGGGAGTTTTGTTTGCAATTATTTTGATTTGATTTGAGCATGGGTCTGGGCATCCCGGTGACCAGCCATTTTCTCGTGAGTGAGGAGCGGAGTCCTCTCCTCTTGAGAATAACCCGCCTAGCATGGAAGATACAGACATCCCTAGTTGATACATGAGCTATTTGAGCATACAAAACAGAATGTTTATTTGAAGATTTAGAGTTTGGCACATACTTCCTCCGTTCCAAAATAGATGACCCAACTTTATACTAAAGTTAGTACAAAGTTGGGTCATCTATTTTGGAACGGAGGGAGTACAAATTTACTTGGAACGGCAGGTAGATACCGCATATAGGAAGGTATGGTGTACTCATATGGGATAACTTTTGGGGTTTATGGAGTTGGATGCACAAGCAGTATTCCCGCTTAGTACAAGTGAAGGCTAGAAAGAGACTAGGAAGCGACCAGCTAGAGAGCGACAACCATCATGAACATGCATTGAAATTAATCAACGCTGAATGCAAGCATGAGTAGGATATAATTCACCATGAACATAAATATCGTAGAGGCTATGTTAATTTTGTTTCAACTACATGCGTGAACATGTGCCAAGTCAAGCCACTCGATTCGTTCAAAGGAGGATACCACCCTATCATACCACATCACAACCATTTTAATAGCATGTTGACACGCAAGGTAAACCATTATAAACTCCTAGCTACTTAAGCATGGCATGAGCAACTATAATCTCTAATTGTCATTGCAAACATGTTTCATTCATAATAGGCTGAATCAGGAACGATAAACTAATCATATTTACAAAAACAAGAGAGGTTGAGTTCCTACTAGCTTTTCTCATCTCAACCAGTTCATCATATATCATCATTATTGCCTTTCACTTGCACGACCGAATAGTGTGGATAATTATAATAGTGCATGTGCATCAGACTAAGCTGGAATCTGCAAGAATTCTATTCAAGAGAGAAGTCAAGGTAATATGGGCTCTTTGTTAGATCAACAATAATGCATATGAGAGCCACTCAACATTTTCATCATGGTCTTCTCCTCTCGACCCCCCCCCAAAAAAAAAGAAAAGAAACAAAACTATTTACACGGGAAAGCTCCCAACAAGCAAAAGAAGAACAAGAAATCTTTTTGGGTTTTCTTTTTAATTACTACTACAAGCATGGAAAGTAAACTAGCTAAAAGTTACAACTAATTTTTTTGATTTTTCTTAAGGTTTTCAAACAACAAGAATAAAGCTTAAAAATAAAATAAACTAGCATGGATGATACAATGAAAAAGTATGAGCACCGACGACTGGCATGAGTGTGTGAACATGAATGTAATGTCGATGAGGAATACATACTCCCCCAAGCTTAGGATTTTGGCCTAAGTTGGTCTATGCCCATGGATCAAAACTACCTTCTCTTGTGTACTGAGGAGGGTCTTCGGGGTGCCACTGGTTGGCGATCTGTCACGACCGGGTTTTTTCCGGGAAATAAATTTCCAGAAAAGACCGTCGTGCTCATCAGCCCCGGGATTACTGTTAGCTGATGAGGCTCCAACTTGATACAGAAATTCCAAGCAAAATACAAAATATGCAGTACAAGACCATTCCGGCCTGTGAGTACAACAAATGGTTTCTAGTGGTTGATGGCGGAAGCGGGTTGTGAAACATCAGTGTCTATGGGACTCCATTTCCCATGGGAACAGCTGACCAGGTTAACTCCTATCTTCGCGAGGCTGCTATCTCCATTGCTTAGGTTCCGGGGCTGTCATCGCGTCACTCCTCTCCGTGCAAGAAAATCTGGCCAAGACAATAGCCAGGGACAAGCCAGTGAGTACTTTGAATGTACTCGCAAACATTATGAACACAGGTATAATATAACAATGATGTGCTAAAAAAATATTTTTATGCTCATGACGTCAGTCACAATAGATAAATGAGACTCTGATGCGTGCAAGCAAGTTATTTATAAAATTGCAATAACATGGTAGTATAAAAACTTATGAAACAAATAATCAAGTAATGCCACAGTCGGGCGTCTGAGCGACGCCACATAAAGGGCTTTAAAAGGAATGCCGCAGTCGGGCGTCTGAGCGACGCCACATAAAGGGCTTTAAAAGAAATGCCACAGTCGGGCATCTGAGCGACGCCACAAAAAAGGGCTTTAAAAGAAATGCCACAGTCGGGCGTCTGAGCGACGCCACATAAAGGGCTTTAAAAGAAATGCCACAGTCGGGCGTCTGAGCGACGCCACATAAAGGGCTTTAAAAGAAAGAATCATAATGAATATCCCGGAGGTAGAACCATCCCAGAGATATTCAGTAATAACAATAATATCACGGGTTAGTCAACGATAATAATAATCATCACAGATATCACAAGTCACGGGTAGTAATTCCATTTTTTTCTGGTTAACAGTTTCACCTCCGAAAACCGACACTAAGACCGATACTTGACCCATCCCAGACTGTAATCCTTAACCATGGACACGGCTATTCGAATAGGTTTATTCTCTGCAGAGGGTGTACTCTTTACCCACGAGTAACGGATTTCTTTAGTCCATCGGGACTAATTCCATCTACGGTCTTTTTGTTGAAAACACACCTAACTTGCACACACCAGCTTATCACACACGTGTCTGGAATCACCCACGACACCTGTTAAGCAAACTCTAAGTGGGGAGGCTACAACCTCGCGTAGCATGGGATCAAATTTATATCGCGCGCTCTAAGGGGTGGCCTCCCCTCTCGGTCCCAACCGGAAACACCCATGCTCCCGGACCAGGTGGCCTGCCTACCAGTTACAACCAGTATCTTCCACCATGGCCTCTCTGTATAGTGTGTGCTAGAAAGAGGTTGACAACTTACTGAACCGTACTCTACTTGCTGTAGAGACGAGTGGTAGTACGAAACAAGTATGGGGGTTACTGGAACAAGACTCGATCTACGGTCGACTCAGGGGGTTAAAGTATTCCCTGCATGATTAGTATAACAAATATAATCCATCCAACAGGGTCATCGCTCATATCACCTTGCCATGCCATATCAGACATAACCGTCCCGACGGAGACCGGTGACAAACTCATACCTACCCAAGGCAGAGGTTTTTCACGGTTTTCTGCCGGTATGCATTCAAGGCATATGAGGGTGATTATCATCACAAGTATGTTCGTTTCCAACAGCGTGGAAATCAATAACATGCACCCATGCATATGATCATATCACATGAAATAACAAGTCCTTCGAAACGCGGTGGTGTTATAAATGCATCAATGATCACACCAAAACATTATGCCGAGGTTCAGAATGCTTGCCTTCAATGTGTGGAAAGGCAGGGTGCACTCCAAAACTTTTGAAAGCTTCTTCTCTCTCCCAAAATCCTATTTAAAAATATATTTGAATTAACACATATTTCAAAAACAGAACCAAAAAGTTGTTTGAAATTTTTTCAAATAAATCTTAAAATAAACTAGACCAAATTTGAAGAAGGTAGGAAAAAGAATCAACTCATTTGGATTTATATTTAAAAAGTTATAGCCAGTCAAAGTTATGGTCAAAACTGTTTTTAAAAAATGAAACAGAAAAGAAAACGTTTCGGCAGAATACGTCTTCGAAAACGGGAGACGTACTGGGGTTAATACGTCTTCACTTAACCGACGTGGATAGGCGCAGGGTCACTGACAGTGGGTCCAAGGGGCCCACTGGTCAGGTTTGACCAGTCCGCCCTCCTCCTTCTTCCTTTGTCCCGAGCGGAGGCGGGACTCCGGCGACCAACGCCGGCGAGCGGCGGCTCCTCGCGGCCTCTGGAGGGCGGGGATGGATCCGCACGGCTGGGGCGTTTCTCCCGGTGGTCGAGGGGTCGACAGTGGTGGAAGAAGTCGTCGGCGGTGAGCTTCGCGGCGGAGGGAGCCTCGGGAGCAAAGTGGTTTTGTGGCGGCGATGGCTCCCGAACCAAATTGAATAGGGGGATCTGCTCACGGGAGGGAGAGGAAGCTCCTGGTGTAGAGTTTAGGGAGGGGGAGGCCCTGGTGGCGCCGGAGTGAACGAGGCAGTGGCGGCGGCCGTGGTTGCCGGAGATGAGGAAGACGACGTTTCCCGGACGATTGCGGGCTATGGGGGTGCCATGAGGGTAGCCTGAGGGTGCGTGCGTGCTCAGAGGGGCTCGGGGTCCCTTTTTATAGCGTGGCCATGTCGGTTTGCGGCGGCCGGGGATAAGTTTGCCGGCGAACCGCCCTACTGTGTTGCAGGGCGACGTGGCGGTGGTTGGTCGGCTCCAGGAGCTACCGACGAAAGCTCCACTGTCCATGGAGGCGAGCTGGCGCGCTGTGGTGGTCGGGGCGGTGCTGCCCATGGCGGTGGTGGATGCGGCCGCGGGCATGCCGCCAAGAGGGTTCTGGTGGCGGCGCTGTGGGGTGCCAGGGGTGGTCGGGGTGGCGTGGCGGTGCGGGGGATACGTGGCGTGCTAGCAGCTATTGGCCAAGGGCCGGAACGAGTCGGAACGGGTGCGGGGCGAGACGCGGCGGCACGAGCGCACTGGCGTGCCAAACGCACGCTCTGGGCGCGCCCAGAGCACGCCCACCATCCGTTCGGCGAAATGCCGTGGCCTGCCAGATGGCTTGGTTGGAGCTGAGGATTAGCAGTTCTAGTCTAGGGCTAGTTGAGATGCTAGTGGACATGCTAGTTTGATCAGAGGTGCAAGGTCACAGTGCAAAACAAAAATCATGTCAAAACTGATCATGCACACCAGGTGTTTGACAAAATGCCAAGGGCACTTAGGCATTTCTTGGAGTGGCCAAAAACTCCAGATGGGGGTCTCTTTAGAAGAATAAGAGGGTGGTGTGGTTAGTTGGACAAAAGGGGAAACTTGCTAGTGCAAGTTTTACAAAACCCCAATTCTGGACAGGAAATAAATGACATTATTTCATGAACCAAAAATGATCCAAAAGGTGCATGCTCTTGGACTTAAGGGTTTAACATGGGGGACTACAAGTAGGAGAAATAATCAAGGGTATAGGAGCAACTAAAATGGTGGCTGCTGTACAAATCCTCAAATTGGACCAGAATGGAAATGAGGTTGATCCACTCAAATTTTTCAAAGAACATAAATAGGTTTTTGCACAAAGTGAAATAATATGCTCCTACTGACCTCCCTTAATTTTGGTAGAAGTTTTAAAGAAATATTTAAATAGGTTGTAGTGCAAAATGCACTTTGGACCAGGGAAGAAAAATTGAGTGCAGGGCTCAAAATATTTTATGAATGAAATATATTTTTGCATAAAAGTTAATCAAAAACATCACATGACATCTCCAAATTTTTGTGGAAATTTTAAGTGAGTCCATCAAATGGTTGTAGTTCAAATATGGTCAGATAACCTTGAAAAACCATTTTCAAGAAAGTAAAGATCAAGCAATTTAATTATTTAATTAGTTACACTGATAACAGCAAAGTTTTTCTTGAGAGGTTAAACAAGTCCAACAACATAATTGAAAAGTTTTCTCTCTGGGAAAAACTCATCATAACAGGGAAGGAAATGATTAAAAAATCAAAAATGGAGCTCAGAAATCTAAAGTTTTAATTCCTGGCAAAATTTTAAATAAAACAAGGCCAAATTTTTGGGGTGTCACAGATACTACCCCCCTTAAGAAAAATCTCGTCCTCGAGATTTGTTAAAAGCTGTTTTAAGAAAACTATACGCAATAAAAAATGGCTACAGTGAGAGGGCAATAAGTGGTGAAAAACCACAGTGTGAATACTGGCGCTGCGCGGAAAAGTCTACGGTTCGGGACAAAACCGGGTGATTTCTACGCTGGATAAAAATTTAGAATAATCTTCTAAATTTAAATATACGCTGGTCGTACCCGAGAGCACAGTGCTCTCTCTGGCCGACAGGTGGACCCGGGGCCCACTGTCAGCCTCTTCTTCTCCCACTGGCTCTTCCTTCTACCTCTGGCTCTCTCTTCCTCCTCTCTCCCGCGCGCTTTCTCGCGCTTTCTCCACCGGCGATGCCTAATGCGTAGGGCATCTAGGCCGTACCGTGGTAGTGCGCGGCGTGCTAGCTGCCGGTGCAGCGTGCACTCACCTCGCGGGCCAGCGCGCTGTCGGCACTGCTCGCGGATTCGACTCCGAACACTGGCGATCGGCGACGAGCGGCGTTGGTGGACTTCGCCCACCGTACACCGAGCTCGAGCTATAAAAACGGCCGGGGTGCCTCTCTCTTCTTCCTCACATCTGGCCTCACTTCTCCTCCTCCTTTCTCCATTACTGCTTACAGAAGCTCGGTCGAGGCTCTAATGGCGGAGGCGATGCCGGACTGGTTTGTGATCCTGATATGCGGAGGGTTGGCGACGCTGCTGGGGCTCTCTGTGCTCCTGTGCGCGATGATCTTCGACGAGTATTGCGATGCTGCGGCTCGGGTGTTGGCTCTCCGCGGTGGTGATCATGAGGAGTAGATGAAGTATGCCGGGTGCTTACTGTTGTTAGGGGATGATTAGCTGGATGTAACACCGTTGCAAAGTTTTGCAAACAGTGTATGTGTCCGAATGATTATGGCTGTGAGTCTGCTCGTGGTGCTGTGTGAAATTAATTAATCCATGTCGTGAAGTGGCAGGTGTAGCAAATTAGGGAAAAGAAATCTCACTCCAGGATTTCGCGAGGGAAGAGCAGTTAATTTAAGGGAGCATAAACCACAACAAAAACTACACACATAAGTAGAAGCCAATTAATTGACTCGTCGTACAAACTCAGGGTATCACGCATAAGTCACACACATAAATAAATGCTGCAAAGAACGAATACAGTAGCGACGTCTAAAATGAAAATGGTAACTGAACGGGGTCCTGATAAAATGTCTCTGGTAAAGGAATACACTCCTCTTCTATTGGAGGAAGTGGATTGACCAGTCGGTGTATGCGTCTCTCCGTGTCGGGTCTCAGTGGTCTGCCGATGGCAACCTGAGGATTTAAATCTGCGAGGCTCTGGAGATAATCCATCACTCGCTGGTTTAAATGCTCTTGAGCTATGATGTACTGGATAAGGTTGGCCAGAACTGGGTCTCTCTCAATACGCCCACCGGGAAAAGACGTTACTTCTCCGGGTGCTGCACGACTCGGAAAGTAATAATATCCTCGCTCGCGGGCATAGGGTACTGCGGATCGAAGACGGGCAATTGCTTCTTTCGCAGCAGCTTCTATGGCCAAGTGTGGGGTTGGCATAGATTTCCCCACGAAGGAAACTTCTATTGGATCTTGGTTGGGGTCTACAGGAGGAATATGCACTGCTGCCCAATATTCCGAGGTGGATGGGGTGATCCTTGATTTGAACAGCTCGTACTGGGGTGGCTGGGTAGAACCCATGGTACTGCGGGTAAAATCCCACAATATTTTGACAAAGCTACCTGGGGTTGCATCTGGGGTTCTCAGATGAATGCTGGGGTTCGGCATGACAGAAAAAGCGTGAGTGTTGTGCACAAGGTGGGGTTGCTAGGTAAGGTCACAAGGTGGCCTTTATATAGCAATGGAGCTGGATCATTTTTACCGTGGTGAAAGGTAATAAATTTGCCAGCTTGGCTCCAAAGGTCGGGTCAGTGTCAGAGATACACATATCTCATAAAGAGACGTGTTACTGTGGTTGTCGTCGGGTTGGTTTTGGTAGTTGTGCCGGGAAGAATATGCAGCTATGCGCTGACCAAACAGGCAAGGCTATTATTAAAACAGAGGCACAAAGACAGGCTGCGTTAATATACGCGGTCGCATGATTACAAAGCGATGATACATTGAAACTTGGTGCTACTCATACTGCTTAGTCTACTTCGTTTATGTCTAAACGGGCGTGCCTGGTGGATGCCGAGGCTTCTCCACGTGTCTCCCTGCCGGGATTAGTCGGAGATGGCGGAGGAACTGCAGGGTCGGGGTAGTGAGAATGACCATCACGGGGATTGTTGGCCACAACCCCGTTGGAGTGTGCTCCCAAAATGCGACGAAGCACCTCTGGGGTTATCGCAGCACCTTGGCCGATGGTTGGGGCAGATCTCGGGGTCTCGATCGGTTGTCCAAACAGCACGACTGGGTTGTCGGTGTTGGGCTCGTTTTCTTCTCTCGCCGGGGCTCGACGAACCAGCTCTCCACGAGCTGCTATTAGATCAATGGTGATCTGGTCCAACAGTGCCTCTAGTGCACTTACATAGCGCACTAGGTGCAACAATGCGGGGTCCGTCTCGTGGTCTCCATTGGCGACTTGGGGTGGTCTACCATACCCTTCTCGTCTGGGGTAGTAGTGGAACGAGCGACAGTTAACTCTGGGCGACAAGTGCCTGAGATGAACTATAGCCTCTCGAGCGGCTAGCTGGATGGCCTGTGGCTCAAAGGAAGTTGTCCTTCCGGTGAACCGGTAGGGACGCTCGGGTGCTAGACTCCTACCGTAAATGTGCACAGTGGCCCAGAATTGGCGGTCTTCACCGCTCATGGGTCCTTGATACACAACATATTCTGGTGGCTCTTCTAACGCGTAGGCACGACGGGTGAGGTTTGCGAGGATGGTCACAAAACCTCCAAGGTGGTTGCTGTGGTTTCGTTGTGCACGACAGGGCCAGGCATTGTGGCTCGGTTTGGGGTAGCGGCTGTGCGGTGCTGGTTTGGTGTTAGCGCGCCCTTTTTATAGGAAAAAGGGGACGGAATCTTCCTTCGAACGCTTGCGAGAAAGGACTATTTAGGGGCCGGTCACTGGCGCATGAGCGACAGGTTCGGTTGATAGGTTGGGCACCGACTGCCAAAAGGTGTTGGGTCACTGTGTGGCTATCTTGCACGAGAAGCTTGGCTGGGGTTTGGTTGAGGTCTGGTGGGTTGGTTTGCCTAAGTTTATTGACCGGGCTAAGATAGGATTAGCCAATGGTCAGCCTGGCTCTGATACCAAGCCTGTCACGACCGGTTTTTCCGGGTAATAAATTTCCAGAAAAGACCGTCGTGCTCATCAGCCCCAGGATTACTGTTAGCTGATGAGGCTCCAACTTGATACAGAAATTCCAAGCAAAATACAAAATATGTAGTACAAGACCATTCTGGCCTGTGAGTACAACAAATGGTTTCTAGTGGTTGATGGCGGAAGCGGGTTGTGAAACATCAGTGTCTATGGGACTCCATTTCCCACGGGAACAGCTGACCAGGTTAACTCCTATCTTCGCGAGGCTGCTATCTCCATTGCTTAGGTTCCGGGGCTGTCATCGCGTCACTCCTCTCCGTGCAAGAAAATCTGGCCAAGACAATAGCCAGGGACAAGCCAGTGAGTACTTTGAATGTACTCGCAAACATTATGAACACAGGTATAATATAACAATGATGTGCTAAAAAATATTTTTATGCTCATGACGTCAGTCACAATAGATAAATGAGACTCTGATGCGTGCAAGCAAGTTATTTATAAAATTGCAATAACATGGTAGTATAAAAACTTATGAAACAAATAATCAAGTAATGCCACAGTCGGGCGTCTGAGCGACGCCACAAAAAGGGCTTTAAAAGGAATGCCACAGTCGGGCGTCTAAGCGACGCCACATAAAGGGATTTAAAAGAAATGCCACAGTCGGGCGTCTGAGCGACGCCACATAAAGGGCTTTAAAAGAAATGCCACAGTCGGGCGTCTGAGCGACGCCACATAAAGGGCTTTAAAAGAAATGCCACAGTCGGGCGTCTGAGCGACGCCACATAAAGGGCTTTAAAAGAAAGAATCATAATGAATATCCCGGAGGTAGAACCATCCCAGAGATATTCGGTAATAACAATAATATCACGGGTTAGTCAACGATAATAATAATCATCACAGATATCACAAGTCACGGGTAGTAATTCCATTTTTTCTGGTTAACAGTTTCACCTCCGAAAACCGACACTAAGACCGATACTTGACCCATCCCAGACTGTAATCCTTAACCATGGACACGGCTATTCGAATAGGTTTATTCTCTGCAGAGGGTGTACTCTTTACCCACGAGTAACGGATTTCTTTAGTCCATCAGGACTAATTCCATCTACGGTCTTTTTGTTGAAAACACACCTAACTTGCACACACCAGCTTATCACACACGTGTCTGGAATCACCCACGACACCTGTTAAGCAAACTCTAAGTGGGGAGGCTACAACCTCGCATAGCATGGGATCAAATTTATATCGCGCTCTCTAAGGGGTGGCCTCCCCTCTCGGTCCCAACCGGAAACACCCATGCTCCCGGACCAGGTGGCCTGCCTACCGGTTACAACCAGTATCTTCCACCATGGCCTCTCTGTACGGTGTGTGCTAGAAAGAGGTTGACAACTTACTGAACCGTACTCTACTTGCTGTAGAGACGAGTGGTAGTACGAAACAAGTATGGGGGTTACTGGAACAAGACTCGATCTACGGTCGACTCAGGAGGTTAAAGTATTCCCTGCATGATTAGTATAACAAATATAATCCATCCAACAGGGTCACCGCTCATATCACCTTGCCATGCCATATCAGACATAACCGTCCCGACGGAGACCGGTGACAAACTCATACCTACCCAAGGCAGAGGTTTTTCACGGTTTTCTGCCGGTATGCATTCAAGGCATATGAGGGTGATTATCATCACAAGTATGTTCGTTTCCAACAGCATGGAAATCAATAACATGCACCCATGCATATGATCATATCACATGAAATAACAAGTCCTTCGAAATGCGGTGGTGTTATAAATGCATCAATGATCACACCAAAATATTATGCCGAGGTTCAGAATGCTTGCCTTCAATGTGTGGAAAGGCAGGGTGCACTCCAAAACTTTTGAAAGCTTCTTCTCTCTCCCAAAATCCTATTTAAAAATATATTTGAATTAACACATATTTCAAAAACAGAACCAAAAAGTTGTTTGAAATTTTTCAAATAAATCTTAAAATAAACTAGACCAAATTTGAAGAAGGTAGGAAAAAGAATCAACTCATTTGGATTTATATTTAAAAAGTTATAGCCAGTCAAAGTTATGGTCAAAACTGTTTTTAAAAATGAAACAGAAAAGAAAACGTTTCGGCAGAATACGTCTTCGAAAACGGGAGACGTACTGGGGTTAATACGTCTTCACTTAACCGACGTGGATAGGCGCAGGGTCACTGACAGTGGGTCCAAGGGGCCCACTGGTCAGGTTTGACCAGTCCGCCCTCCTCCTTCTTCCTTTGTCCCGAGCGGAGGCGGGACTCCGGCGACCAACGCCGGCGAGCGGCGGCTCCTCGCGGCCTCTGGAGGGCGGGGATGGATCCGCACGGCTGGGGCGTTTCTCCCGGTGGTCGAGGGGTCGACAGTGGTGGAAGAAGTCGTCGGCGGTGAGCTTTGCGGCGGAGGGAGCCTCGGGAGCAAAGTGGTTTTGTGGCGGCGATGGCTCCCGAACCAAATTGAATAGGGGGATCTGCTCACGGGAGGGAGAGGAAGCTCCTGGTGTAGAGTTTAGGGAGGGGGAGGCCCTGGTGGCGCCGGAGTGAACGAGGCAGTGGCGGCGGCCGTGGTTGCCGGTGATGAGGAAGACGACGTTTCCCGGACGATTGCGGGCTATGGGGGTGCCATGAGGGTAGCCTGAGGGTGCGTGCGTGCTCAGAGGGGCTCGGGGCCCCTTTTTATAGCGTGGCCATGTCAGTTTGCGGCGGCCGGGGATAAGTTTGCCGGCAAACCGCTCTACTGTGTTGCAGGGCGACGTGGCGGTGGTTGGTCGGCTCCAGGAGCTACCGACGAAAGCTCCACTGTCCAAGGAGGCGAGCTGGCGCGCTGTGGTGGTCGGGGCGGTGCTGCCCATGGCGGTGGTGGATGCGGCCGCGGGCATGCCGCCAAGAGGGTTCTGGTGGCGGCGCTGTGGGGTGCCAGGGATGGTCGGGGTGGCGTGGCGGTGCGGGGATACGTGGCGTGCTAGCAGCTATTGGCCAAGGGCCGGAACGAGTCGGAACGGGTGCGGGGCGAGACGCGGCGGCACGAGCGCACTGGCGTGCCAAACGCACGCTCTGGGCGCGCCCAGAGCACGCCCACCATCCGTTCGGCGAAATGCCGTGGCCTGCCAGATGGCTTGGTTGGAGCTGAGGATTAGCAGTTCTAGTCTAGGGCTAGTTGAGATGCTAGTGAACATGCTAGTTTGATCAGAGGTGCAAGGTCACAGTGCAAAACAAAAATCATGTCAAAACTGATCATGCACACCAGGTGTTTGACAAAATGCCAAGGGCACTTAGGCATTTCTTGGAGTGGCCAAAAACTCCAGATGGGGGTCTCTTTAGAAGAATAAGAGGGTGGTGTGGTTAGTTGGACAAAAGGGGAAACTTGCTAGTGCAAGTTTTACAAAACCCCAATTCTGGACAGGAAATAAATGACATTATTTCATGAACCAAAAATGATCCAAAAGGTGCATGCTCTTGGACTTAAGGGTTTAACATGGGGGACTACAAGTAGGAGAAATAATCAAGGGTATAGGAGCAACTAAAATGGTGGCTGCTGTACAAATCCTCAAATTGGACCAGAATGGAAATGAGGTTGATCCACTCAAATTTTTCAAAGAACATAAATAGGTTTTTGCACAAAGTGAAATAATATGCTCCTACTGACCTCCCTTAATTTTGGTAGAAGTTTTAAAGAAATATTTAAATAGGTTGTAGTGCAAAATGCACTTTGGACCAGGGAAGAAAAATTGAGTGCAGGGCTCAAAATATTTTATGAATGAAATATATTTTTGCATAAAAGTTAATCAAAAACATCACATGACATCTCCAAATTTTTGTGGAAATTTTAAGTGAGTCCATCAAATGGTTGTAGTTCAAATATGGTCAGATAACCTTGAAAAACCATTTTCAAGAAAGTAAAGATCAAGCAATTTAATTATTTAATTAGTTACACTGATAACAAGCAAAGTTTTTCTTGAGAGGTTAAACAAGTCCAACAACATAATTGAAAAGTTTTCTCTCTGGGAAAAACTCATCATAACAGGGAAGGAAATGATTAAAAATCAAAAATGGAGCTCAGAAATCTAAAGTTTTAATTCCTGGCAAATTTTTTAAATAAAACAAGGCCAAATTTTTGGGGTGTCACACGATCTCCTCCGGATCCCACTGATAAATAGACTGGCGGTGAGGATCAGATAGTGGCTCCGGCTCTGGAGCTGATGTCAGGCTCTGGTATGCCTGAACGGCCTCCGGAAAAATAAGGTACGTGCCTGAAAATATGTCAAACAAAGAGGGAGCAAGCAACGTAATAGTCTCAACATGCTTCTTATCAAACATCAATCTATAGTTAAGCATCTTCTTCTTATTCTTAACAATAAAATCATGTGCTACCATGCTCCTATAATCTAGAAAAATATGAGGCGTCAACTTTTCCTCTTTCTTATAATGCCTAATAGCTATGTTAAAGTGTGCAGCAAGGCGCGAGGCGAAGATGCCTCCTAAGACGGGACCCTTCGTACAGTTCAGATTTAACCGTTTAGCAACAATTGCGCTTAAACTGAAAGTGGTATCACAAAACAAAGCATGGCAAAAATAACAATATCAGGGGCACTTAGATTTCCACAGTTCCCGCGACCAATTAAGCATCTACTAGCAAATATTGCAAAGTAACGTAGAACAGGAAAATGTATGCTAGTGATTTTTGCATCGGAAACTTTCCTCATTTCCCCTACAGCAATTGTATCAATTAATCCCTCACATCATTACGAAGTGGTTCCTCTATGCTGCCCTCAAAGGGTATCCTGCACACCTGGCAAAAATCATAAAGCGACATCTCCTTATGCTCATCATATAAATAAAATTCCACCGAAGGTGGTGATCTCCTAGCATGGAAATGAAATTTTGCACAAAAATATTGGTGAGTAAGATATATTGTTCACGCTGGTCGTGGAGGAAGTCGGTGAGGCCTGCATTCTCAGCGAAATAATAAAAATCTTTAAGAATCCCGGCTTCTCTCAAGAACACATCACAAGGCCATTCACACGGCCGAACCTCCGCAGCACGAGGGAGATTATACTTGGGCTTCTTATTCTCTTCACTTTGCTTATCCTTCGAGCTTCGGCTCGATGAGCCCCTAAAAAATCTCTTCATCTTTTCCTAAAAATTTCTGAAATTTTTAGTGACTCAAAATAAAAGTGAACCAAACTCAACAAAATTGATAGCAACTACTCCTACAAGTGCTTAGAGGCTATATCATGCATTAAAACTACTTTTGACCACATAAATTTGACATGCAAGCTCAAGAACAGGGTCACCTAAGCAGGAAAAATTTGCAATAAATAAAGCACTAGAACAAAAACTAATTTGACCATTGGAGGAGTCACATACCAAAGAACAATCTCCCAAAGCAGTTTTGTGAATGGAGCTTTGAGCAAGGAGATCGAAAATGGCAGCAAGACGAGCTAGAACTCGGGTTTGAGCTGGTGGGTGATTTTTTTGGAGGAAGACGAAGTGTGTGGGTGCAAGAATAAGTGGAGGGGACCCACGTGGGGTCCATGAGGCAGGGGGCACACCCAGGGGGTAGGGCACGCCCTCCACCCTCGTGGCCACACTGTGGGTCCCCCTGATGTGTTGTGAGTGCCAATAATTCTTAAATATTCTGGAAAAAATCATATTTCATTTTCAAGGCATTTGGAGAACTTTTATTTTTGGGGTATTTTTTATTACAAGGATAATTCAATAGACAGAAAATACTATTTTTGCTTTATTTAATATAAATAACAGAAAGTAAAAAGAGGGTATAGAAGGTTGTGATTTCTAACTTCATCCATCTGATGCTCATAAAAAAGAATCCACTAACAAGGTTGATCAAGTCTTGTTAACAAACTCATTCCGAATCGCATGAAACTGGAGAAATTTCGAATAACACTAGGTTACCTCAACTGGGATATGCACATCCCAACAATAAGAATATCATATTTCTTCTTGAGAGTAGGAATAGGAAATTCAAAACCTCCTATAGTGATTGTTGAAATTTTTCCAACAGAATTGATACTGTGGACTTGAGGTTGTTTCCTCGAAAAGTGTACCGTATGCTCATTACCATTAACATAAGAAGTGACATTGCCTTTGTTGCAATCAATAACAGCCCCTGCAGTATTTCAAAAGGGTCTACCAAGGATAATCGACATACTATCGTCCTTGGGAATATCAAGAATAGCAAAGTCCGTTAAAATAGTAATGTTTGCAACCACAACAGGCACATCCTCACAAATACCGACAGGTATAATAGTTGATTTATCAGCCATTTGCAAAGATATTTCAGAAGGTGTCAACTCTTTCAAATCAAGTCTACGATATAAAGAGAGAGGCATAACACTAACACGGGCTCCAAGATCACATAAAGCAGTTTTAACATAGTTTTTTTAATGAAGCATGGTATAGTTGGTACTCCTGGATCTCCAAGTTTCTTTGGTATTCCAGCCTTAAAAGTGTAATTAGCAACCATTGTGGAAATTTCAGCTTCCGATATCTTTCTTTTATTAGTAACAATATCTTTCATATATTTAGCATAAGGGTTCATTTTAAGCATATCAGTTAAACGCATACGCAAAAAGATAGGTCTAATCATTTCAGCAAAGCTCTCAAAATCCTCATCATCCTTTTTCTTGGATGGTTTAGGAGGAAAAGGCATCAGTTTCTGAACCGATGGTTCTCTTTCCTTACGATGCTTGCTAGCAACAAAGTATCTCTTATCATAATGTTGATTCTTTGATTTTGGGTTATCAAGATCAACAGCAGGTTCAATCTCTACATCATTATCACACCAACATGAACATCATCATTAACACTATCACTAGGTTCATGTTCCTTATCAGATTGTGTTTCAACATTAGAAATAGAAATATCATTGGGATTCTCAGGTGTGTCAACAACAGGTTCACTAGAAGCATGCAAAGTCCTATCATTTTTCTTCTTCTTCTTCTTCTTCTTAGAAGAACTAGGTGCATCAACATTAGTTCTCGGAGAATCTTGCTCAATTCTCTTAGGGTGGCCCTCAGGATACAAAGGTTGCTGAGTCATTTTACCCCCTCTAGTCATAACTCTAACAGCATTATCATTTTTCTTATTGTGGGAGTCCTGGATTAGGGGGTCTCCGGACAGCCGGACTATCTCCATTGGCCGGACTTTTAGACTATGAAGATACAAGATTGAAGACTTCGTCTCGTGTCCGGATGGGACTCTACTTGGCGTGGAAGGCAAGCTAGGCAATACGGATATGTGTATCTCCTCCTTTGTAACCGACCTTGTGTAACCCTAACCTCTCCGGTGTCTATATAAACCGGATGATTTTAGTCCGTAGGACAACATACAATCATACCATAGGCTAGCTTCTAGGGTTTAGCCTCTCCGATCTCGTGGTAGATCTACTCTTGTACTACCCATATCATCAATATTAATCAAGCAGGACGTAGGGTTTTACCTCCATCAAGATAGCCCGAACCTGGGTAAAACATTGTGTCCCCTGCCTCCTGTTACCATCCGCCTTAGACGCATAGTTTGGGACCCCCTACCCGAGATCCGCCGGTTTTGACACCGACATTGGTGCTTTCATTGAGAGTTCCTCTGTGTCGTCGCCGTTAGGCTTGATGGCTCCTACTATCATCGATAGCGATGCAGTCCAGGGTGAGACTTTTCTCCTCGGACAGATCTTCATGTTCGGCGGCTTTGCACTGCGGGCCAATTCGCTTGGCCATCTGGAGCAGATTGAAAGTTACGCCCCTGGCCAACAGGTCAGGTTTGGAAGCTTAAACTACACAGCCGATATCCATGGAGACTTGATCTTCAACGGATTCGAGCCTCTGCCTTGTGCGTCATGCGGTCGCGATGAGTACGATTTAGCTCTACCATCGGACAGTGTTCAGGAGATCACACAGGCAGCCGCTCCGACCCTCAATTCGGAGCCAGTTGCGCCATCCTCGGACGGGTGGATGGACCCCGCCACGGAGGCCTTACCCTCAGCGGCGATCGAGCCAAACATCGACCTTACCTTGCACGAGAGCCGTGTTGTTAAACTGCCGGATACTTCTCCGGCCACGGACTTCGAACCGCCTGCGCCATCTTCGATCGAATCCGGTTGGACGTCAATCATGGAGTTTACCTCCGCAGATATCTTTCAACACTCGCCCTTCAGCAATATATTGAATTCATTAAAGTCTCTCTCGTTGTCAGGAGAATCCTGGCCGAACTATGCCCGGCAGGATTGGTATGCGGATGATGAAGAAATTCGCCGCCCACCCACCACCCACTTAATAGCCACTGTCAATGACTTCACCGATATGCTCGACTCCGACTCCGAAGACATCGACTGTATGGACGACGATGCAGGAGACAAACAAGAACCACTGCCCCCAGGGCACTGGACGCCCACTTCACCACATGACGTATACATGGTGGACACACCAAAGGAAAACGACGACGAGGAACGGAAGGACGCAACGAAGGGTTTTTCCCTCGAGAAGCAGTCAAAACAGCGGCGTAAGCGCCGCCCCAAATCCCGCCTCGGTAGAAACAACGATCATACAGACCCAGCGTTAGAGCAGGGGGGAACCATTGCCGGACCACGCCGACATGGAGAATCAAGCCGAACAACCCGACTCTGTCAAAGATCATAGTCCAGACGACGTCACACCAGACAGACACCCGGAGCAATAGAATGCCCATCAAAGGCTCGTTGCCACTGCGAGGAGTCTAAAAAAGCAGAAGCAAAGGCTCAAGGCTGCGCAAGACATACTCCAAATCAGATGGAACAAAGTACTCAACACAGCAGTGAAGTACGGTGGTAATCGCCCCACCAAGAGCTACCCGACGCGGAAGTTGCTACCTGAATTCGATGAGGAGGCCTTAGATCCCCCACAACCAAAAATCAAAACAGCCATCTGGCCAGATAAGCAACCTCACGGCCAACATAGAGCGGTAAACAACGCCCCACATAAGCCAAAACGTGATCCACGCGAGGACTCGCATCAAAAGGATGGCACAACCAGATCCATCTATGGACCACGTAAGCGCGCTCCAGCATACAACGCAACACAACAAACATCCAAAGAACACGGTACACCCGGATACAGGGGTGCCGCACACTCCCTATGTTTCACCGATGAGGTGCTGGATCATGAATTTCCAGAGGGATTCAAACCAGTAAATATAGAGGCATACGACGGAACAACAGACCCTGGTGTCTGGATTGAGGAATATATCCTCCATATCCATATGGATCGAGGAGATGACCTCCACGCCATTAAGTATTTACCCCTCAAACTCAAAGGGCCAGCTCGGCACTGGCTTAAGAGCCTCCCCGAAAGTTCCATTGGAAGCTGGGAAGAGCTCGAAGATGCTTTTCGGGCAAATTTTCAAGGGACTTACGTCCGACCTCCGGACACGGACGATTTGAGTCATATAACTCAACAGCCCGGAGAGTCAGCCCGAAAGCTTTGGAACATGTTTCTTACTAAAAAGAACCAAATAGTCGACTGTCCGGACGCCGAAGCCTTGGCAGCTTTTAAGCATAGTGTCCATGACGAATGGCTTGCCAGACATCTCGGCCAAGAAAAGCCGAGAACAATGGCAGCGTTAACAAGCCTCATGACCCGCTTTTGCGCGGGTGAGGATAGCTGGCTAGCCAGATGCAGCATCAACAACCCCGGTACATCCGAAGTTAGAGATGGGAACGGGAAATCACGGTGCAACAACAATAACAAATGCCGGAATAAAGAAGACAGCACGAAGAGCACGGCAGTAAACGCCGGATTCAAAAGCTCTTGGCCAAGTCAGCAAAAGCCGCCCTCTAAAGGCGCCAGAGACGAACTGTCCAGCCTAAACAAAATTCTGGACCAAGTATGTCAGATCCATAGCACCCCTGGTAAACCCGCTAATCATACCCACAGAGAATGTTGGGTCTTCAAGCAGTCCGGCAAGCTCAATGCCGTACACAAGGGGGAGGATACACCAAGCGAAGACGAGGATGAGCCTCTCAAGCAAGACACTGGGGAACAAAAGAAGTTTTTGCTAGAAGTCAAAACAGTCAATGTGTTACACGTGATCAAGGGGAGAAACAAAGCGGCACTCCCAGAAAAATATGCCCAAGGGCCTATCACCGCGGAGTCCTGCCACTGGTCGTCTCAACCGATCACTTTCGACCATCGTGCTTACTCAGCAAGTATCCGACGTGCAGGATGGGCTGCCCTGGTATTAGACCCAATAATTAACGGATATCACTTCACACGAGTCCTGATGGACGATGGCAGCAGTCTAAACCTGATATACCAGGATACAATCCGCGAAATAGGGATAGACCCAACGAAAGTTTGCCATAGCAACACTACCTTTAAAGGAGTAACGCCGGGCCCAGGGTCTCACTGCACGGGCTCCCTGCTACTAAAGGTTATATTCGGCTTCCCTCATAACTTCCGTAGCGAACATTTAACCTTCCACATTGCTCTGTTCCAAAGTGGCTATCAAGCACTACTTGGACGCAAAGCTTTCGCTCGCTTTAATGCAATATCGCATTATGCTTCCCTCACACTCAAGATGCCCGGCTCACGTGGCATCATTACAGTGAATGGAAATATTGAGCGATCTTTGCGCGCCGAAGAGAATGCGACTGCCTTGGCAGCCGCACACTAAAAACGGCCTCACCAACTAAAGCATTTGATAGGTCGTCAAGACCACAGACACGGTTAGACGAGTCCGACGCAGCTATATGTAATTCATACCGGTTTTATGGCCACACCCGTATTACAAATACAAGGGGCTCAACGCGCGCAGACAAGTGGCAATTTTTACTCATCTTTAATTATACATGGTTTCTTTAAAAAAACTACATTTCTGCACGACAACTTTTCACCTAAGTTCCTCTCTTTTACAGATGACCATCGTGCTACACCCGTCCAGGATACGGCACAACGGAGACACAGGCGCAGACGTGCAGCACGGACCCGCTCCAAGGATTCTTTTTAGATTAAGACCGTGCGTAAACCTTTTTTACTATCTCTTGTTGATACACATCCCTCGGAATCTCAGTACAATTGAGAAGGATGCTGACGTCTTGGCATGTGGCCACGTCAGTATAACGCCCATACCTGGACACAAGGGGCTTCTTACAAAGGGCACTATTGAGGCCCGGTTTATACCATAAAGACCGAATACCTTAGGGAGTGTTCGGCGTCGCGAGTTTGGCCTTATATGCATCAGCTCCGAATCATGTCTTTGGTCAAATGTTGGGTTTGCCCGGCTCCTGTGTTTTGGTGCCTTACGTTCCGTTCTATCGGCTAAGGCAGCATCAGGAGAACTACTGCGATTGTGCCCTGGTTCGTCCGGACGAGCACCTCAGTAGAGAAAGCCGAAAAGTGACTCTCATCATATAGCGCGAGACTGGTCAACCACTCGACGACCTATCAGAATGTTAGAATTCCTCCACTTTAATGAAGGGTCGTTTCCCGGCCAGGCATATACGCACCCCGAGTTCGGGAGAGTGCGGAGCCACCAGGGGCTATATAGTAGCCCGACCGTCAAACTCCTATGGCTAAGTGAAAGTGTTAAAGCATCATAGTCCGGTTGCCTCGTTCGCTGCGCTATCACCTCCTTAATAGGACCAAGACGTTGGGTTAAGTGTGAACATGCGTTTTCTGCGAGCACCTCCGCATTATATGCGTGGGGGTTGGAGCCGACGACTGCAATCTTTCAGGTTATATACATATATACGTAAACGGCCGCACAGGAGGCACCATATTACTTTCCGGCAAAAGTATAAATACAGCATTACTACATTTCATAAAAACATTGTGTTTACAATGGGAATACATGTCACTCAAACATAATATTCTTCGAGCACTGGGCCTCTATCAAACGAGCACCCTCAAGAACCTCTTCAAAATAGTGCTCGGCAGCTACTCGGCCTATGGCCGAACCTTGCGACGCAACAGTGGTAGCATCCATCTCCGCCCAGTATGCCTTGACACGGGAAAAGGCCATCCGCGAGCCTTCTATGCACGCCGACCTCTTCATCGCATTGATGCGCGGCACCGCACCAAGGAACTGCTGCACTAAGTTGAAATAGCTGTTCGGCTTCGGCTTCTCCGGCCACAAATGATCTACGACGGACCTCATGGCAAGCCCGGACAACCTATTAAGTTCGGCCCATTCGGCTAGCTGATCAGTCAAGGGAAGCGGACGCTCTGGAACGTTAAATTGCGACCAGAACAGCTTGTCCACTTCATGACCTGTCTGATCTCGAAAGTATTCGACCGCATCGACAGCGCTTGCCGCCAAGTCCATATATGCGTCTGCCGAACTCCACAGCCTATCCAGAGGGGCATACCGCGGATCTCCGAACTTCCTCTGCAGCAGAAAGGGCTTCCCAGCCGCAATATCCCTGGCTTCACGCAGCTCCTCCTTCTTCGCCCTCATAGCAGAGCAAGTGTCTTTGGTCGCCATCGTGGCCTTTTCAAGGACCGCTACCTTCACTCGGTTTTGTTCTTCAAGGAACTGGCAACGGTCGACAGTGCCTTTTAATTCCACGGCCATCTTCTCTTTTCTTTCGCAATGCGCAGCCTTCTCGGCTCTTAACTCTCCGGTCGCCTTCAAAGCAGACGCATTACTAGCTCTTGCTTGTTCTTCGGCTCGGGCAAGTTTCGCCCGAAGGGTCTCCACGGTGGCAGCTCCGTCTGCAGTCACAACATATTAAAGATACTGGCATCATGCTGCTCTTATTATGTGACATTCACCAGAAAACATTACTTACCCTGTGACTCGTCAAGCCTCTTGTTAACAAGCTCGATGTCAGCGTCTACCGCATCCAATTGCCGCTTTAATTCGGCAAACTCATTAGTCCGGCTAGCCACCGGAGCCTCCACCACCTGCACATAAAGGCAGTCTGGTTATTACCTGGGACTATGATCCTCTGTTCGCCGCCGTTCTCGACGACAACCAGAGTCTCAGGGGCTACTATCTACACAGGGCACACCTAACATGTGCGGTACTATCAAAAAGTATATCATTTCACGTACCTCAAAGCCCGTCAGTAGACTCATAAAGGCTTCATGTAATCCGCTTTCGGCGGACGAAATTCTTTCCATCACTGTACCCATCAATGTACGGTGTTCTTCTGAGATGGCCGCTCGCTCCAACAGCTCCCTCAGAACGTCCGATCGCATACCAGACGGTGTCGGACTCTTTTGTTTGCTCTCCTCGAGAGCCGGACGCTGGGGACTTCGGGTGACTATGGGATTATCTTCTGGCCTCACCGGATCCGGAGAGGCCCTCCGCGACGACACTTCGAGGTCGCCCGCTTCTTGAGCGGGGGAGTCTGGGGGAGGCATTTCGCTCTCCATCATCTCCGAAGAAGATCCCCCGAAGACGAGCTCGGCTGAGAAGGGCTAAGATCCGAATTGCAAGATATATGCTTCGATTATTTTTCTCAGAGGAAAGACTTTGTGCGGCAAGAGCACACCCCGAGGCAGGACCCTATGTTGGAGACTTCTTCTCCCGTTTGGAGGCCTCGGTTTCCAGATCCTCAGAGGCAGTCCTCTTCCTCCCCCGTAGCGAGAGAAGGTTAGAATCTTCTCCTTGGTTATCCTCCCTTATGGAGGCGCTCATTCCCTCGGTCGGAATTGGCAGCGACAGGGGCCCGCTTTCGCCCATATTACCCCCCCGTGTCTTCCTTCAAGGGGTCCGGGCAAGGTGCGAGATCGAGCATCTTTTCCAGTACTGGATTTTCCAAACCCTCAGGGAGGGGGGCTGAACACCGAATCATCTTTGCCTTTGTTAGCCATTCCTGGTCAAAGGGCGATTTCTCAGAAATGATGTCATGGAAATAAAATACGGTGTGTTCGGCTAGAGGATTACTTACTTGTTCGGCGGCGCGGTTGCTACTCAGGGCCACATCCTCGATAGTGTCCGGACACTCTATTTGAGGTCTGAAGAATGACTTGTACATCTCCTCGTGCGTCAGGCCGAGGAAACTATGAATAGCGCGCGGTCCTTCTGGGTTGAACTCCCACAAGCGAAGGGGCCGGCGTTTGCAAGGCTGGACTCGACGAACCAGCATGACTTGCATTACCATAACCAAATTAAAATCTCCCTCGAAGAGATCTTGAATGCGGCTTTGCAGTATAGGCACGTCCTTGGCCGGACCCCAGCTCAGCCCTCTGCTAATCCATGACATCAGTTGTGGTGGGGGCCCAAGTGGAAAGCGGGGGGAGCCACCCACTTGGCACTTCTGGGAGCTGTGATGTAAAACCACTCTTGTTGCCATAATCCGGACACCTCTGGAAAAGAACCTTTTGGCCACGGAGCTCCTGCAATCTTGCTTATTAATGCTCCTCCGCATGCTGTGTGCTGTCCCTCGATTGTCTTCGGCTTCACATCAAAGGTCTTGAGCCACAGGCCGAAGTGAGGGGTAATGCGGAGGAAGGCCTCACAGATGACAATAAACGCTGAGATGTGAAGAAAGGAGTCCGGGGCTAGATCGTGGAAGTCTAGCCCGTAGTAAAACATCAAACCCCTTACGAAAGGATCCAGAGCGAGGCCTAGGCCTCGGAGGAAGTGGGAGATGAACACGACGTCTTCGTTGGGTTCATGAGTAGGGACGACCTGCCCTCGGGCAGGCAGCCGATGCGAAACCTCAGCGGTCAGGTATCTGGCCTCCCTCAACTTCTTGATATCCTCTTCCGTAACGAAGGAGGGTGTCCATCAGCCTTGAAGGCTGGATCCGGACATGGTTGAAGATCTGGAGCACCTGACCTGGGCTTTGGGTGTTAGAACTCAAGGCGGGGGAAGGATTCAATTGAGCACGGGAGGGGAGAAAGTGAAAACCTTGGCCCTTTATAAAGAGGGTGAATACCAAGCGTCCTCTCCGTGGCCATTTGGGGCTTGCCTATAATCTAGGAGTCCTAAACGCGGTTGGGTTACCCACTCCCGTATTGATGAGAATCCCGTGATAAGGGGGCACGATCTTTGCTTTGACGAGACGTGTCAAAAAAACTGCCTCGCGTTATGTGCGGGGCAAGTTAAAAGAAACGGTTCGAATAATCGCCAGGCCGTGACATAATGTCGTGTTGCCAAAACAAGTCAGCAAATTGGATTTGTGGAAATATTATTCTCTCTGCGGTGGTATGTGGAACTTATTTTGCAGGGTCGGACACTATCCTTATATTCAAATTCTTCCGTGGTGTATTCGGAGGAGGAACCCGCCTTGCAATGCCGAAGACAATACTGTGCGCCGGACTCATCGTCATTGAAAGCCTGGTTCAGGGGCTACTGTGGGAGTCCTGGATTAGGGGGTCTCCGGACAGCCGGACTATCTCCATTGGCCGGACTTTTAGACTATGAAGATACAAGATTGAAGACTTCGTCTCGTGTCCGGATGGGACTCTACTTGGCATGGAAGGCAAGCTAGGCAATACAGATATGTGTATCTCCTCCTTTGTAACCGACCTTGTGTAACCCTAACCTCTCCGGTGTCTATATAAACCAGAGGATTTTAGTCCGTAGGACAACATACAATCATACCATAGGCTAGCTTCTAGGGTTTAGCCTCTCCGATCTCGTGGTAGATCTACTCTTGTACTACCCATATCATCAATATTAATCAAGCAGGACGTAGGGTTTTACCTCCATCAAGAGGGCCCGAACCTGGGTAAAACATTGTGTCCCCTGCCTCCTGTTACCATCCACCTTAGACGCATAGTTCGGGACCCCCTACCCGAGATCCGCCGGTTTTGACACCGACACTTATTATTTAATTCATTGAGCAAATCATCCCAAGCCTTAAGTAGTTGTTCTACTTGAGTGGTAACCATAGAAGCATGTTTACTAATGAGTTTAAGCTCACCTTTAACTCTAGACATATAATCACTCAAGTGTTCAAGCATATCAGCATTGCGTTTCAATTGTTTACTAACATAAGCATTGAAGTTTTCTTGTTTAACAATAAAATTATCAAACTCATCTAAACATTGGCTAGCAGACTTATAACGAGGAATATCACCTTCATCAAATCTATAGAGAGAATTTACCTTTACTACCTGTGTCGGGTTATCAAGACCATGTATTTCTTTAATAGGTGGTAAATTCTTAACATCTTCTGCTTTAATACCTTTTTCTTTCATAGATTTCTTTGCCTCTTACATATCTTCGGGACTGAGAAATAGAATACCTCTTTTCTTCGGAGTTGGCTTAGGAGTTGGTTCAGGAAATGTCCAATCATTTTCATTACTCAACATATTATTCAATAGCAATTCAGCTTGATCAACAGTTCTTTCCCTGAAAAAACAACCAGCACAACTATCCAGGTTGTCTCTGGACACATCGGTTACTCCATTATAAAATATATCAAGTATTTCATTTTTCTTGAGAGGATGATCAGGCAAAGCATTAAGTAATTGGAGAAGCCTCCCACAAGCTTGTGGGAGACTCTCTTCTTCAATTTGCACAAAATTATATATTTCCCTAAAAGCAGCTTGTTTCTTGTGAACAGGGAAATATTTAGCAGAGAAGTAATAAATCATATCCTGGGGACTACGCACACAACCAGGATCAAGAGAATTAAACCATTTTTTAGCACCACCCTTTAATGAGAACGGAAACAACTTAAGGATAAAGTAATAGCGAGTTTTCTCATCATGAGTAAATAGGGTGGCTATATCATTTAATTTAGTAAGATGTGCCACAAGAGTTTCAGATTCATAGCCATAGAAAGGATCAGATCCTACCAAAGTAATTAACTCAGGATCAACACAGAAATCATAATCCTTATCAGTAACAAAGATAGGTCAAGTAGTAAAAGCAGGGTCATGTTTCATTCTAGCATTCAAGGACTTTTCCTTAAGCTTAGCTAATAATTTCTTAAGATCGGATCTATCATTGCAAGCTAAGAAGTCTCTAACAGTTTCTTCATCCATAACATAACCCTCAGGCAAAACGGGCAATTCATATCTAGGGGGAGAATCTTCATCATCACTTTCATCAATATTACCAGTTTCAATAATTTCTTCTCTCTAACCCTAGCAAGTTGTTCATCAAGAAATTCACCTAGTGGCACAGTAGTATCAAGCATAGAAGTAGCTTCATCATAAGCATCATGTAAAGCAGAAGTGGCATCATCGATAACATGCGACATATCAGAATGAATAGCAGGTGTAGGTGTCGCAAGTTTACTCAAAACAGAAGGTGAATCAAGTGCAGAGCTAGATGGCAGTTCCTTACCTCCCCTCGTAGTTGAGGGAAAAATCTTAGTTCTTTGATCTTTTAAGTTCTTCATAGTGACTAGCAGATATAAATCCCAAGTGACTCAAAGAATAGAGCTATGCTCCCCGGCAACGGCGACAGAAAATAGTCTTGATAACCCACAAGTATAGAGGATTGCAACAGAATATTCTCAAGTATTAGCAGCTGAGTTGTCAATTCAACCACACCTGAAAACTTAATATCTGCAGCAAAGTATTTAGTAGCAAAGTAATATGATAGTAGCGGTAACGGTAGCAAAAGTAATAGTTTTGGTTTTATAGTGATTGTAACAGTAGCAACGGAAAAGTAAATAAGCAAAGAGCAATATGTGAAAAGCTCGTAGGCAATGGATCAATGATGGATAATTATGTCGGATGCAATTCCTCATGCAATAGTTATAACATAGGGTGACACAGAACTAACTGCAGTTCATCAATGTAATGTAGGCATGTATTCCGAATATAGTCATACGTGCTTATGGAAAAGAACTTGCATGAAATATTTTGTCCTACCCTCCCGTGGCAACGGGGTCATATTGGAAACTAAGGGTTATTAAGGCCTCCTTTTAATAGAGTACCGGACCAAAGCATTAACACATAGTGAATACATGAACTCCTCAAACTACGGTCATCACCGGTAAGTATCCCGATTATTGTCACTTCAGGGTTAATGGATCATAACACATAATAGGTGATTATAGACTTGCAAGATAGGATCAAGAACTCACATATATTCATGAAAACATAATAGGTTCAGATCTGAAATCATGGCACTTGGGCCCTAGTGACAAGCATTAAGCATAGCAAAGTCATAGCAACATCAATCTCAGAACATAGTGGATACTAGGGATCAAACCCTAACAAAACTAACTCGATTACATGATAAATCTCATCCAACCCATCACCGTCCAGCAAGCCTACGATGGAATTACTCACGCACGGCGGTGAGCATCATGAAATTGGTGATGGAGGAAGGTTGATGATGACGATGGCGATGGATTCCCCTCTCCGGAGCCCCGAACAGACTCCAGATCAGCCCTCCCGAGAGAGATTAGGGCTTGGCAGCGGCTCCGTATCGTAAAACACGATGAGTCCTTCTCCTTGGTTTTTTTTCTCCCCGAACACGAATATATAGAGTTGGAGTTGAGGTCGGAGGAGCACCAGGGGGACCATGAGGCAGGGGGCGCGCCCAGGGGGTAGGCGTGCCCCCATCCTCGTGGACAGGGTGTGGGCCCCCTGGCCTTGATTCTTTCACCAATATTTTTTATATATTCCAAAAATAATCTCTGTTGATTTTTAGGTCATTCCAAGAACTTTTATTTCTGCACAAAAATAACACCATGGCAATTCTGCTGAAAACAGCGTCAGTCCGGGTTAGTTCCATTCAAATCATGCAAGTTAGAGTCCAAAACAAGGGAAAAAGTGTTTGGAAAAGTAGATACGTTGGAGACGTATCAGCAGTCCTCGAATCGTGCGAGCAGATCCTCCTCGGATCATGCTCCCACCAGCTGCAGCCCTGTTCCGCGGTCGGACCACTCTCGCGCCACCAAGCCAGCGACATGCGGGACCAGCAGCGACAGGAGGGACCAGCAGCGACAGGCGGGACCAGCAGCGTAGCGGGATCTGCAGCCGCGGTCGGGCAGCGGATCCGCTATGCCGGCTCGGTCGGTTGGCATGCGTGTGTGCACAGGGGAGGTAGCCACACCAGCGATCACAAAATCTCCTGTGCATGAGGCGACATATTCGCCTGGTACGCTAGCGCATTCGGATTCTTCCGGATCATCCGTGGCGAGTATTCCAGCGGTCCAGCCAGCGGGTCCTTCACGGGTTATGACTCGGCTACAGAAAGGAGACAAAATCCTAAAATAAGAAAATATGGGACTATACCATACGGAATGTTGTGTATTTCAGGAGAGCCAAGAACATTGAACAGTGCACTTGATGATCCTAAATTGAAGAAAGCAATGGATGAGGAATATTCTGTGCTTATGAGGAACAAAACCTGGCATCTTGTACCAAATTAGAGAGGTAAAAACATCATTGATTGCAAATGGGTGTACATAATTAAAAAGAAAGAAGATGGCTTCATTGACAGGTATAAGGCACGTCTAGTTGCAAAGGGCTTTAAACAACATTATGGTATTGATTATGAGGACACCTTTAGTCCTGTTGTGAAATCTGCAACTATCAGACTTGTGTTAGCCATTGTTGTATCCAGGGGATGGAGCCTAAGACAACTAGATGTACAGAACGCGTTTTGCATGGTGTTCTGGAAGAGGAAGTGTTTATGAGACAACCACCTGGATATGAGAGTAAGAAGCTACCTGTCGGTGTCAAAACCGGCGGATCTCAGGTAGGGGGTCCCGAACTGTGCGTCAAGGCCGGATGGTAACAGGAGACAAGGGACACGATGTTTTTACCCAGGTTCGGGCCCTCTTGATGGAGGTAATACCCTACTCCTGCTTGATTAATATTGATGATATGGGTAGTACAAGAGTAGATCTACCACGAGATCAAGGAGGCTAAACCCTAGAAGCTAGCCTATGGTATGATTGTTGTATATGGAGTTGATGTCCTACGGACTACAACCCTCCGGTTTATATAGACACCGGATAGGGTTAGGGTTACACAGAGTCGATTACAATGGTAGGAGATCTTGAATATTCGCATCGCCAAGCTTGCCTTCCACGCCAAGGAAAGTCCCATCCGGACACGGGACGAAGTCTTCAATCTTGTATCTTCATAGTCCTGGAGTCCGGCTGAAGGTATAGTCCGGCTACCCGAACACCCCCTAATCCAGGACTCCCTCAGTAGCCCCTGAACCAAGCTTCAATGACGACGAGTCCGGCGCACAGATTGTCTTCGGCATTGCAAGGCGGGTTCCTCCTCCAAGTCCTTCATAGAAGATTATAAACACCAAGAGTAGTGTCCGGCTCTGCAAAATAAGTTTCCACATATTGCCATAGAAAGAATAATATTGACACAAATCAAATCTGCTGACGTATTCCGCAGTGCATCATCACACTACGGCCAAGTCCTTTACTCGAATTGTTTTTACTTTTCCACCTCAGCACGTCTTGCGAGGCAGTTTCCTTGGCACGTCTTGTCAAAGCAGAGATCATGTACCCCTTTTACGGGATTCTCATCAATACGGACGTGGGTAACCCAACCGCGCCATTTATCACGGCGCTTGGGAGGCAAGCGAGTTTTACTAGGCTGGTGGGGACGCACAACCGCATCCGCCCATATAAGGGGATAAGGATCCACCTTTTTACCTACGCCTTCTTCCTCCTTTGCCTATCCATCTCCTGCGCACTCGAGCTCCAGCGCCCAAGCCCGCCCTTCCCACCTCAACCTTCTCCAGCAATGTCCGGAGCGGGAGGCAACTGGATGGTCTCCTCCGCCACGGAGGGCCAAGTCAAGAAGCTAAGGAAGGCCGGATACCTGTCTAAGGACATCGCGCACCGGCTTCCCGAAAAGGGGCAGCTTCTCCCCACCCCAAGGCCCCATGAGAGGGTAGTATTTCTTCCCCACTTCCTCCGCGGACTAGGTTTTCCACTCCACCCATTTTTCCGGGGGCTCATGTTCTACTACGGCCTGGATTTCCATGATCTGGCCCCGAACTTCATCCTCAACATCTCGGCGTTTATCGTCGTGTTCAAGGCTTTCCTCCGCGTCCGCCCTCATTTTGGCCTCTGGCTCAAGACCTTCAACGTCAAGCCCAAGGTGGTGCGCGGCAGCCAGGCGGAGTGCGGAGGCACCATGGCGGGCAAGATGGCCAACGTCCTATGGTTTGAGGGCTCTTTTGTGGAGACCCTAAAGGGGTGGCAATCCGGGTGGTTTTAAGTCACCGAGCCACGCGTTCCGAAATGGATCGCAGCCCCGAGTTCCGATCCGGACCCCCCACGCGGCTTATGTCCTGGAAAGAGACGGGCCTGTCATGGGGTGACGAAAAAGAGGTGACCGGATTGCAAACATGCATCCAGTCCCTCGTGAACAAGCCAATCCGGCTTGTTAATGTAATCCAGGTTATGCTCGTCCGCCGGATCCTCCCGTGCCAACAACGGGATTTTAATCTGTGGGAGTTCGACCCGGCGCAGCACCAAACCCTTAGCAGGCTCTTTGACACAACGTACGAAGATGCCTGGAAGGTGCTATTCAAGGGCGCCAAGGCTCCCGCATCTGCTTCCGAGGACCGCGGATACAGCTCGCAGCGTCACGCTAGCGAGGTAAGCTATCTTCACCTTTTACAGGATGTTAAGCTTTTTTCATAGTTTGACTCTATGCGGGATCTAAACTCCCTTACCTTTGACATGCTTGGCGAGCGATATCCGGACCGATTAACTGTCCGGCTCCGCTGCCCGAAGACCCAGCCCCAGCTTTACTAGTGAAGCTGCTGGTTCCGGCGCCTTATGTGGTGCCGGAGAAGAAGGCCAAGAAGAAGAAGACCACGGGGACTCGAAAGAGTGCCCGTAACGTGGTGGTGTCGGACTCGTCATCCGACGAGTCCGAGACGCCCTCTTCCCGTGAAAACGAGGAGGAGGAAGAAGAAAACTCTCCCCCCCCAGCGGAGGGAGGAGAGAAGAGGAAGGCCTCCCCAACAGGGGAGGCCGAGGGGTCTAGGAAAAGGAAGACCCCTCCGCCGGACTACTCCCCCGACGCCGTAGAGGGCGAAGAGGAGTGGCCAAATAGGGCCAAGCGTCCGGTGAAATCGTAAGTTCGGATATCAGAGTAACTCATGATGTTCCTTTGTTGCACAGCTTTCCCTAATGTCGAACGTAATTATGTAGCCCGCCCCGGGCCGAATTCAACGAATCGTCGGATGGCTCCCTGGACTCATCGGACGTGAACTCAGTTCCGCCCGCTGTCTCCCCCCGCACTGTAGACGACGCCGAAGTGGCGTCGCGACAAGCTCCGGGGCAGGAGGAGGTGGTCCCGGAGGAGCCGCAAGGCAACCTCCCAGACTCCAGGATTGAAGGGCATAAGGCCCCCCAGGGCTCCAAGTCTGGCTTTGTGCCGGACACCGCGCCGGAATCTTCCACAGTTCCGGACCGCGGTAGGCGAACTCCTTCCAAGAGGAGCAAACCTTCTGAGCCGGCAGCCTCCGTCCAACCGGAGGTGCCGAACAATATGCTGGAGGTGCTTGACGGCGCCTCCATCGACGAGGGGGCACCGTACTATTATGAGTACGGTGATCCAGAAGGTTCGGTCCGCCAAGAGCGGACTGACTGAAGCTTGCGCTAGCCTTCTAACAGGCTTCGAGGTAAGTAAAAATATGTAAAAATATTACCGCATAGACAGTAGCCCCTGATGCTTTGTTTGGCGTTCGAAAAAAAAAGCCGAATAGAGGATCTATTAAATTTCGCAGGAGTCCAACAAAAAAAGAGTCAATATGCGTATGCAGGCTTCGCTGCTATCCACCGCCGCACTAACTGCGGAGGTGGGTGTCCTGAAGCAGGACCTCGAGCGGACCGAGCAAGAGCTCGGTTTTGCCAAGCGGCGGCTCGAGGAGAAAGAAGGTAAGAAATACCTTACAGAAAAAGTGCCTATAAAAAGGCGTGATTGCAAAAAAAATAACAGGATTGTACTGCTTATTGTAGGGGCCACGACTGAGGTGGTGACCCTTAAGCAGGTGCTGTCTGAGGCCGAAAAGAAAACGGCCGCGGAGCGCACCGAGCGAGACAGACTTGGGGCTCAGGTCGGCGAGGTGCAGCAAGAGCTTCAGGATCTCATGAAAAAACATGACAGTTTGGAGCTTGAATCCAAGGCGCAAGCAGCCGAGCTCGCGACGGCCCTTGAGACTGCCAATTCTGCCAAGGCCGAAGCCCAGAAGGCTCTCCAAGAGTTGGAGGAGATGAGGAAGATAGCAGCGGGTAAGGCATTCTTTATGCAAAGAAGAAATATAAAAGTAAACTACTTGTTACTTACCCGAATCCGGAGCTCTCCAGGGGCATTCGCAGATCTTCCCCGCAGCGTATCCGACGCCGCCGCATTCTACCGAGCTGAAGAGGGCAGCTCGACGGAGAAGGTGTTCTGGTCTCAGTATTCTGAGGCCGGACACCCTGTGCGCTTGAGCGACCAGCTGAAACAGCTGGTCGAGCTCCACAAGGCAGCCGAACAGGCCATGAAAGGCCTCATAGTTCGGCTATGGACCGGAGAGGCCCTGCCTGGGAGCTATTTCGGGCTGGTGCGTCGGCTGGTGGAGGCCTATCCGAGGCTCGAGGTCATCAAGCGCTCCGTCTGCATCGAAGGTGCCCGTCGGGCCCTTGCCCGTGCAAAGGTGCACTGGGGTAAGCTTGACGGTGAGAAGCTTGTGAAGGACGGGCCGCCGCCGGGGAAGGAGCACCGCAAGCCCGAGAACTACTACAAGGATGTTCTTGCAGGTGCCCGCCTTGTGGCGGATGAATGTACCAAGGATGTGATTTTTGAATGAACTCGCTCGTGTTTATCCTGTGCGCTGAAAACTTGTTCATATGCGCTAAGCAATGCTTATTGAATTTAAAATATTATTTTCTGTGCAGCCGTTTATCAAAAAATTGAGAGATGGCCAGTTGTCGGCTTCTGCCCCCATGCCACTAGTGCTGGGGTGTTCGGGATAAACCTGAGCGCTCTTTTTCTCATAGTTGGGTCCTTCGAGGGAGGCGCTCAGCACAACGAACCAGGCAATCGGACTATAATGCTTGAACACTCTCACTTAGCCATAGAACTCTATAATTTTAAATTTCGGCGAAGCCCCTAGTTCGGAAGACCGAGTATGGGGCGCTATCCATGCCTTGGCCGGACAAAGCCAGCTCCTCGCCCGAAGCGGCATAAGTCTTTAGGGACTCGAAAAACCTCTCGAATAGCGACCGGTCTCTCGCCTCATCATGACAGTCAGTTTTAGCTTTCTCCACTGAGGTGCTTAACCCAGCTGAACCGGGGCACAATCGCAGTGGTTCTCCTAGTGCTACCTTAGCCGATATAGCGGAACGTAAGGCACCAAAACATAGGAGCCGGGCAAACCCAACTATTGACCCAAATCATGATTCGGAGCCGATGCATATAGTGCTATAAGTTCGGGGTGCCGCACTTGTGAAAGTGTACGGACTTCTCACACCATAATGAGGGGTACTGAAGCCCCTGGCGTGTTCGCCGTACCATGGTGTACGGGTGCCATCATGTCATTTAATAAACATATATGTCAAAAGAGGATAATGCAAAAAATAGACAAAAAGCTATGCATTGTTTATAGAGGGGCTATTTATCAAAGCCGAACGATACAAATAGTGCGATAAGCAAAAAGATATTGGACTATTTAACATGTCCTGACCAGGGGCAGGCCGCGGAATTGTATTCAAAACGGGTATACCGCTCGTAACAGAGACCACCTGGGAGTTCCATAATGCAGCATGGGTTGTCTGCCTCCCTGGATCTTGTATCATTTGTGCGGCAGTCGAATTGCCGAACAGGTCGTCCGAAGTATGGAGTCCTGAAAGTAAGAAAAAATTAACAAAAGAATCCCGCAGCCCCTAGTACGTTTTAAGCCGTATTTTGGGCGTGCCGTTATTGTGCCCCTTCCCCTGTTCCCATGGTATTTCAAGGGCGTAGTTATGTACGCGAGGCACTGGTTTCGCTATCTCATGAGAGCTGGGGTTGGGGCCGCATTGCTACGCTTGCTCAGAGCGTGCCAGGCGGTCCTGCTGTGGGTTACTCCGGGCGCGCTTGGCAGTGTCTGGCTTTTTAACGGCCGGACTGGAGAATTGCCTAAGAAGGCTACTTTGTACTTCCGCTGCGAGAGCCGCCGCGTGCTCCTCCGTACGGAGGGAGCGTTCGGTGTTTCCGTTGACCGTGATTACTCCTCGAGGGCCTGGCATCTTGAGCTTGATATATGCGTAGTGCGGCACCGCGTTGAACTTTGCGAATGCGGTTCGTCCGAGCAGGGCGTGATAGCCACTGTGAAACGGGACTATATCGAAGATTAACTCTTCGTTTCGAAAATTGTCCGGGGATCCGAAGACCACGTCAAGTGTTACTAAGCCTGTACAGTTGGCTTCTATACCTGGTATAACGCCTTTAAAGGTCGTTTTTGTGGGCCTAATCCTTGAGGGATCTATATCCATTGTTCGTGGAGAAATTGACATATAAAAGTTGTATACTGAATCTACCATTTTTAAGAAGTTGCTCCCCACTTCTTCCTATTCTCTCAACATGCAACCCGTCCACATCATCATCTAGCCATGTCAGCAATTCTTCTGATTTACCTCACCTATGGTGAAGCCACGTCACCGCTAAATGTTGTCGCTGCAGGCTTAGTCTAGTCATAGTGGGAGTAACTTAGCTAGTAACATAGCGGAAAATACACAGGAGCTCTCGGGTGCTCCGCACCCCTACACGAAAAATATCCATAAAAAATTCTCAGAAAATCAAAAAAAATCCAAATTTTCGGGATGTCAAACCTGGTTTCCCAATCTACTTCCGTGTGAAATTTCGCGAAAAAATACCCAAAAACGTATCCGTGGCGAAGGAATTACTACCCGGAAAAAATGTACCCAAACGGTGTTTTGCTATACATAGGAATTTTTTGTCTTCTTTGCTACAAATACGTTTCCTGGTATTTTTTCATCAAATTTCAGACGGAAGTGCATCAGGAACCCATGTTTGATATCCCAAAATCCCAAAAAAAAATTCAAATTTCTCGGTATTTTTGTTCCTGGTATTGTACGTATAGGGGTGCGGAGCACCCGAGAGCTCTAAATCCTCGTCCGTAACATAGCGCACTTCGAGAAATTTTTACTTATGTGGCAAGTAATTAATGAGAGGTGGTAACATAATATGTTACTGTAACATAACACTTTCCAAGACAAGATGAGTCTGTGAGCTAATAAATGAAGTCATCTATGATACTACTAGTATGTTACTTTGTATTATGAAGGTAGTAACTTAAACTAATGTCGCATATAACACTAGTCTAAGTTACTCCTCACTATGACCAGCCTTACTGGCCATCCAACACGCCTTTAATTCTGCACAAGGCAATTCCTTTTTTTCTTCTACAACGAAACGAAACGTCTGACTTTTCCACCGTCGCACTGATTCCTGCCTCTTGGTCTGGTCGTTCCTTTCATCTCCCTCTTTATCTAGGGTAGTCTTCCAATTCTTCTCCTCCCCTCTTTATCTGTGCCATACTTCCCATATTGCGCCACCGCCGGCCAAACCTTCCTGGTCGTGAATAATAAGACCTACGCGCTGCCTCCCTCTGGAAGCCCCAGGAGCGCCGCGTGCTTGGACATGCTGGCCCAAACCAGGCGCCATGGCGTCGAACCTACCTCCCGGGGAACCAGACGTGCCACCGTCAGCGTCCTCCATCAATCCCACATGCATCAGAGGTGCGAGCTCTCCATCTCCTCAGATTTGAATCACGTTTTTTTATTTAGCTTGGTAGAAACCCCGATTTCCAGTAGGAGTAGCTGTCACTAGGAAGGGCGAGGGCGCCGCCCCCCAAGGGTAGTTCGATGGCGTGATTGATTCAGACTGATGCCAACCATGTACATGTCTACCGGATCCAAGGTAAGAGCAGAAGGATGAGGTCGTCCCATAGTATATCTGTCCAGATATTTAAGTCTGTATTGTTGACCTGAACGCATATGTGTGTTTTTTAGTGGAAAAGATGCATACTCACTGTAAATGCAGGAGGCTGTTCCCAACTTCCCATCGTATATTTGTACAGATCTTTGTTGTACGGGCCTGATATGTACTGTAAATGCAGCTTAATTACTTTTAGATGTTTTACTGATTGGCATGTGTTTCGTGGTCATGTACAAAGTCTAACATGTATGGATGTGCAGATTGAAAAGTTCATCACAATATTGCACGGGAGGTTCTATCATCCACCATCCAGATTTTTTGTGCGTTGGTTTGCTCAAATTTTCTTTCCTTTAAGTTTATATATACGGCAATTTAATTTGTGGTTCAACTTATTTTGCAGTGAGTTTGGTTGGTCTGCTTGGATAGGGGTTTAGGAGGTGCTTTCAGGTAGAGCTAAGACTTTCTAATATGCAATTCAACACCTTTATAGTAGTATTTGTAAGATTTTTTATGATAGAAAATTACGTATTTTTGAAAGATTTGTGATTGAAGTTTTCCTTTCATTTTGGTTACACATTATTTGCAGTTCTATCCCTCTCTCTCTGTATGTGATTACATATGACTTGATGGTGATTAATCTGAAACATTTGTGAAGCCAGGCTATGTCTACAGGTTTTGCGGTTCTTTGTAGACATGCCCAAGGTTACTTTAGGATTTCTTGGTGGATTCCATTCTAAATCCTATTTGTTGAAATAATATAGAAGCTAATTTCAGTTTTTTTGTTTTTTCACCCACCTGATAAGAAGATAGGAACATATAAGCATGTGTAGTATCAAATTTGCAGTTGGATATAGTGCTTTTATCTTAACTTTTTAAATTCAAGAATAACTTATTTCTCCATGAGTGCATTTTATCATGCTATGTTCCCTTGCTATTTCTCCTACATTGCTTGACTACCTAGCTCTAAAAAGTCAGTATTGACTCAATTTTTCCAGGGTTGGGTTAGTATCCTAATATTTTGAACAGGAGCTCTGTGAATAGTTTTGATATGCTACATTGTAAAGTTTTTGTTCGCGGTCAAGCTTATTTTTTGCTTTTGATTCCAACAGAGTACACAAAACAATTTATTATTTTCTGACTCATTCATTCTTTATGCAGATCTAGATAACTTTGGTACGGAGTTTTCTGCTTATATTAAATTGATTTTTAGAGATGTTTGAAAATTTCCACAAACACGATTCTTTGGTTTCCAGTGGCCAAACATGTTTAATTTTTTAACAAAGAGGATTTGAGGTTTTTTAAAACAGCCAATCCCTGATTTGGTAGTTATCAGCAAAAAAATAAATTCGCTAGTTTTCTGGAAAGTAGTAGAACAAGGTTCTAAACATATGACAAGAGAAAGAATTTGATGATTTGTGTGTCGGTTGGAGGATCTTTGTTTATATTCCTTCCGTTCCTAGTGTTATGGTTTTAGTTCAAATTTGAACCAAGACCACAAGCTTATTTTGGAACAGAGGGAGTAAGTACATCTTCTATGGACACACTTTTGTACTATTTGACACACTTTTGACCGGGCCTTATTTTGTTCCAATCAAATCAAGCCACATACACGGGAGCACGGATGGGCACACCTCGGGGGAGCAGGCAAGTCTCGTCCAAAGAATAGGGCCTAGCTCCGGTTCCTTCAATGATAACACAAACTTTCAATAATTTTCATACCAAATTAGCTAAATCCTTACAACAGAAACAGAAACATCAAACTGATGGAGTTCTTTGCCTCGTAGTGGCAACTACCAAAGCAGAGATCCGCACCTGCAGCAGGCACTAGAGAAACAAGACAGACACACATAATCAGCCAGTTGATTCTCCAACGCTAGCTCAGTCAGGATCATGCAGGCCATATGGCAACCTCGGAGTAGCCGTCCTCGGTGGCGCACGCCCTGAACATCCCCGTGGTGTTGTAGGGCATGGTGACCTCCCCGGCGGCCGACACGGCCACGAGCCCCACGGAGCCCCGGGGCACGCCGGCCACGACGCGCGCGGCGGCCTCCTCCAGCGAGAGGCCCCGGTGCTCCATCACCGCCACCACGTCGCGCGCCACGGTGTGCCTGATGATGTCCTCGCCCTTGCCCGTGGTGGACACGGCGCAGAGGGCGTTGGCGTAGGTGCCGGCGCCGATGACCGGGGTGTCGCCGATCCTACCGGCCATCTTGTTCACCAGCCCGCCCGTGGAGGTCGCCGACGCCAGGCCGCCCGAGGCGTCGACGGCCACGCAGCCCACCGTGCCGGTCCGGCTGTTGTCGTCGTCGTTGGGAGCGCAGATTGGGTCGGTGTAGTTGTACTGGGTGTAGTCGATCTGAGAAGCAAGCAGCAGGAAGGTTGCGGGAATCAACAACTGGGTGTAGCCGAATAGAGGATCTATTAAGTTTCGCAGGAGTCTAACAAAAAAGAGTCAATATGCGTATGCAGGCTTCGCTGCTATCCACCGCCGCACTGACTGCGGAGGTGGGTGTCCTGAAGCAGGACCTCGAGCGGACCGAGCAAGAGCTCGGCTTTGCCAAGCGGCGGCTCGAGGAGAAAGAAGGTAAGAAATACCTTACAGAAAAAGTGCCTATAAAAAGGCGTGATTGCAAAAAAAATAACAGGATTGTACTGCTTATTGTAGGGGCCACGACTGAGGTGGTGACCCTTAAGCAGGCGCTGTCTGAGGCCGAAAAGAAAACGGCCGCGGAGCGCACCGAGCGAGACAGACTTGGGGCTCAGGTCGGCGAGGTGCAGCAAGAGCTTCAGGCTCTCATGAAAAAACATGAGAGTTTGGAGCTTGAATCCAAGGCGCAAGCAGCCGAGCTTGCGACGGCCCTTGAGACTGCCAATTTTGCCAAGGCCGAAGCCCAGAAGGCTCTCCAAGAGTTGGAGGAGATGAGGAAGATAGCAGCGGGTAAGGCATTCTTTATGCAAAGCAGAAATATAAAAGTAAACTACTTGTTACTTACCCGAATCCGGAGCTCTCCAGGGGCATCCGCAGATCTTCCCCGCAGCGTATCCGACGCCGCCGCATTCTACCGAGCTGAAGAGGGCAGCTCGACGGAGAAGGTGTTCTGGTATCAGTATTCTGAGGCCGGACACCCTGTGCGCTTGAGCGACCACCAGAAACAGCTGGTCGAGCTCCACAAGGCAGCCGAACAGGCCATGAAAGGCCTCATAGTTCGGCTATGGACCGGAGAGGCCCTTCCTGGGAGCTATTTCGGGCTGGTGCGTCGGCTAGTGGAGGCCTATCCGAGGCTCGAGGTCATCAAGCGCTCCATCTGCATCGAACGTGCCCGTCGGGCCCTTGCCCGTGCAAAGGTGCACTAGGGTAAGCTTGACGGTGAGAAGCTTGTGAAGGACGGGCCGCCGCCGGGGAAGGAGCATCGCAAGCCCGAGAACTACTACAAGGATGTTCTTGCAGGTGCCCGCCTTGTGGCGGATGAATGTACCAAGGATGTGATTTTTGAATGAACTCGCTCGTGTTTATCCTGTGCGCTGAAAACTTGTTCATATGCGCTAAGCAATGCTTATTGAATTTAAAATATTACTTTCTGTGCAGCCGTTTATCAAAAAATTGAGAGATGGCCAATCGTCGGCTTCTGCCCCCATGCCACTAGTGCTGGGGTGTTCGGGATAAACCTGAGCGCTCTTTTTCTCATAGTTGGGTCCTTCGAGGGAGGCGCTCAGCACAACGAACCAGGCAATCGGACTATAATGCTTGAACACTCTCACTTAGCCATAGAACTCTATAATTTTAAATTTCGGCGAAGCCCCTAGTTCGGAAGACCGAGTTTGGGCGCTATCCATGCCTTGGCCGGACAAAGCCAGCTCCTCGCCCGAAGCGGCATAAGTCTTTAGGGACTCGAAAAACCTCTCGAATAGCGACCGGTCTCTCGCCTCATCATGACAGTCAGTTTTAGCTTTCTCCACTGAGGTGCTTAACCCAGCTGAACCGGGGCACAATCGCAGTGGTTCTCCTAGTGCTACCTTAGCCGATATAGCGGAACGTAAGGCACCAAAACATAGGAGCCGGGCAAACCCAACTATTGACCCAAATCATGATTCGGAGCCGATGCATATAGTGCTATAAGTTCGGGGTGCCGCACTTGTGAAAGTGTACGGACTTCTCACACCATAATGAGGGGTACTGAAGCCCCTGGCGTGTTCGCCGTACCATGGTGTACGGGTGCCATCATGTCATTTAATAAACATATATGTGAAAATAGGATAATGCAAAAAATAGACAAAAAGCTATGCATTGTTTATAGAGGGGCTATTTATCAAAGCCGAACGATACAAATAGTGCGATAAGCAAAAAGATATTGGACTATTTAACATGTCCTAACCAGGGGCAGGCCGCGGAATTGTATTCAAAACGGGTATACTGCTCGTAACAGAGACCACCTGGGAGTTCCATAATGCGGCATGGGTTGTCTGCCTCCCTGGATCTTGCATCATTTGTGCGGCAGTCGAATTGCCGAACAGGTCGTCCGAAGTATGGAGTCCTGAAAGTAAGAAAAAATTAACAAAAGAATCTGGCAGCCCCTAGTACGTTTTAAGCCTTATTTTGGGCGTGCCGTTATTGTGCCCCTTCCCCTGTTCCCATGGTATTTCAAGGGCGTAGTTATGTACGCGAGGCATTGGTTTCGCTATCTCGCGAGAGCTGGGGTTGGGGCCGCATTGCTACGCTTGCTCAGAGCGTGCCAGGCGGTCTTGCTGTGGGTTACTCCGGGCGCGCTTGGCAGTGTCTGGCTTTTTAACGGCCGGACTGGAGAATTGCCTAAGAAGGCTACTTTGTACTTCCGCTGCGAGAGCCGCCGTGTGCTCCTCCGTACGGAGGGAGCGTTCGGTGTTTCCGTTGACCATGATTACTCCTCGAGGGCCTGGCATCTTGAGCTTGATATATGCGTAGTGCGGCACCGCGTTGAACTTTGCGAATGCGGTTCGTCCGAGCAGGGCGTGATAGCCACTGCGAAACGGGACTATATCGAAGATTAACTCTGCGCTTCGAAAATTGTCCGGGGATCTGAAGACCACGTCAAGTGTTACTGAGCATGTACAGTTGGCTTCTACACCTGGTATAACGCCTTTAAAGGTCGTTTTTGTGGGCCTAATCCTTGAGGGATCTATGCCCATTTTCCGCACTGTATCCTGGTAAAGCAGGTTCAGGCCACTGCCGCCGTCCATGAGGACTCTTGTGAGATGAAATCCGTCGATGATTGGGTCGAGACCCAATGCGGCGAAGCCGCCATGACGGATGCTAGTGGGATGGTCCCTTCGATCAAAAGTGATCTGGCAGGAGGACCATGGGTTGAACTTTGGGGCGACTGGCTCCATCGCGTATATGTCCCGTAGCGCACGCTTCCGCTCCCTCTTGGGAATGTGGGTTGCGTATATCATGTTCACCGTCCGCACTTGTGGGGGAAAGCCCTTCTGTCCATTGTTGTTCGGCGGCCTGGGCTCCTCCTCGTCGTCGCTGTGCAGCCCCTTGTCTTTGTTTTCGGCTCTTAACTTGCCTGCCTGCTTGAACACCCAACAATCCCTGTTAGTGTGATTGCTGGCCTTTCGGGGGTGCCATGTATCCGGCACAAGCGGTCGAGTATTCGGTCCAAACTGGACGGGCGCTGAGTATTCTTTTTGAATGGCTTTTTCCACTGTCCGGATTTATAGCCTTTGAATCTGGCATTGACTGCCGTGTCTTTGTTGCTGTCACTGCTGACGCGGCGTTTTTGCTTATTCCGACGTGTCCTGCCACTTTTGTCCTTGGTATCCGAATTACCAGGGTTCTTTGATAAGTTGTTACTGCGAGCTAGCTAGCTGTATTCTCCCGCGCAAAAGCGGGTCATGAGTGTCGTGAGGGCTGCCGTAGATTTCGGCTTTTCCTGTCCCAGGTGCCGGGCAAGCCACTCGTCGCGGATGTTATGCTTGAAGGCTGCTAGGGCCTCTGCGTCCGGACAGTCGACTATCTGGTTTTTCTTTGTTAGGAACCGTGTCCAGAATTGCCTGGCTGATTCCTCTGGCTGCTGAATTATGTGGCTTAAGTCGTCGGCATCCGGTGGTCGCACGTAAGTGCCCTGGAAGTTGTCGAGGAATGCGGCTTCCAGGTCCTCCCAAGAACCGATTGAGTCTGCTGGCAAGCTGTTAAGCCAATGCCGGGCTGGTCCTTTAAGTTTGAGCGGGAGGTATTTGATGGCGTGTAGATCATCGCCGCGTGCCATGTGGATGTGAAGGAGATAATCCTCGATCCATACCGCCGGATCTGTTGTGCCAGCGTATGATTCAATGTTTACGGGTTTGAAACCCTCTAGGATTTTATGATCCATTACTTCATCCGTGAAGCATAGCGGGTGTGCGGCGCCTCTGTACTGGGCTATATCACGACGCAGCTCGGAAGAGCTATGTCTATTGTGTTCGGCCCGGCCGGATTTGTTGTATCCGGAGTGAAGATCATCGTCACGTGCCGTAGGGCGCCTGCGCGATCCGTAGATCGATCTTGTTTGTCTTGCCTTATCCTTCAATACGTCTCGCAGGTCTGGCGCATTTTCCCGTGCCTTAGTTGAGCGGCGTCGAGACATGGCTTGGGCGGAGGGCCGAGAGGCCTCTCTATCGCGGCCGCGAGGTGGCCGGTCTGTCATGTCGTGCGCTGGTGATGTAGGTGCTTCCTCCTCTGATCGGGGTAGCGGCCTGCGCTTTGGGTAACTCTTGGAGGGGCGTTCGAATTCATACTCTTCGGTCGCAAGGACTTCAGTCCATCTGTCAGCTAGCAAATCTTGGTTGGCTCTAAGCTGTTGCTGCTTTTTCTCGAGGCTGCTTGCCGTGGCTAAAAGCCTGCGTTTGAAACGTTCTTGTTCGGCGGGGTCTAATGGTACGACAAATACGTGTCATCGAGGCTTGCCTCGTCTTCGGAGGGAGGCATATAGTTATCATCCTCGACCTCTCGGTCTGCCGCTCTCTCATGAGGGCTGGCTTCTCCATCTTCCTGTGCCAAATCTTGCTGGGGTGGGTGTTCTTCGGTGCTATGCGGGGTAGTATTATCTCCCGTGCTGGAATCACCATTTTTGCTTTGGCGGGATTTAGAGCGGCGCCGCTGATGCCGGCGCTTTGGCTATTTCTTGGAGGTGTCATCCCCTGCTATTCCATCGCCATCTCCATCTTTTGGAGTATCCACCATATATATGTCATATGACGAGATGGCCTTCCAGCGCCCTACAGGTGCTGGTTCCTGTTCGTCTCCTACATCGTCGTCCATACCGTCTATGTCTTCGGAGCCGAAGTCAAGCATGTCGGTTAAATCGTCGACAGTGGCTACAAAGTGGGTGGTGGGTGGGCTTTGAACTTCTTCATCGTCCGTATCCCATCCTCGCTGACCGTAATCTGGCCAGGGCTCTCCTGATAAAGAGAGAGACTTGAGAGAATTCAGCATGTCGCCAAAAGGCGAGTGCTGAAAGATGTCCGCGACGGTGAACTCCATTATCGGCGCCCAATCGGATTCGATTGGCAGGGGCGCGGGGGGTTCGGAGTCCGGGGAGGAGTCCAGATCCTCGGAGTCACGGGTCATGCAGAGTGCGGGGCTGGCGCTCGGCTCGATCACCTTTGAGATCGCAGCCCCCGAGGTGACGTCCAACCGCTCATCCTCGATTGGCGCAATAGGCTCCGAGTTAGGGGTCGGAATCGGTGCGTGTGCGGCCTCCAGGACACTGTCCAGAGGCAGAGCTAGATCATGCCCCTCGAGATAGTGCGGCGCGCTTGGCTGTGGCTCGAACCCGTCAAAGATCAAGTCTCTGCGGATGTCAGCCGTGTAGTTTAAGCTTCCAAACCTGACTTGATAGCCAGGGGCGTAGCTTTCGATCTGCTCCAGGTGGCCAAGCGAATTGGCCCGCAGTGCGAAGCCGCCGAAGACGAAGATCTGTCCGGGGAGAAAAGTCTCACCCTGGACCGCATCGTTGTTGATGATCAAAGGAGCCATCAGGCCTGAAGGCGACGACACAGAGGAACTCTCAATGAAAGCACCAATGTCGGTGTCAAAACCGGCGGATCTCGGGTAGGGGGTCCCGAACTGTGCGTCAAGGCCGGATGGTAACAGGAGACAAGGGACACGATGTTTTTACCCAGGTTCGGGCCCTCTCGATGGAGGTAATACCCTACTCCTGCTTGATTAATATTGATGATATGGGTAGTACAAGAGTAGATCTACCATGAGATCGAGGAGGCTAAACCCTAGAAGCTAGCCTATGGTATGATTGTTGTATATGGAGTTGATGTCCTACGGACTACAACCCTCCGGTTTATATAGACACGGATAGGGTTAGGGTTACACAGAGTCGGTTACAATGGTAGGTGATGGGGTCATGTACCTAGGGTAGGGTCACAGACCTAATCTAAGTACCTTGCTCAAGGACACCCTTGGAAGAGGTCACCTTCCAGTCGACCAACGAGGGACTCACTCGACTGACTTGAAGGACTCGACCACAAAGACTCACTCGACCACCAGAAGGTCAAGAGGCACTCTGCATTGCAACGGCCTGTAATTAAGTAGACTTTATGATAGTAAAGACACTTTATGTGGGGCGTTACCAGTAACGCCCCGGACTTAACTCACCTTAAACCCTCTCCTACGTGGGCTGGCTGGGGTCCTGGCGAACTCTATATAAGCCACCCCCCTCGACAGGTCAAAGGATCGGCACCTTGTAACTCATATACTCATAATCCACTCGACCGCCTCTGGGCTCCGAGACGTAGGGCTATTACTTCTTCCGAGAAGGGCCTGAACTCGTACATCCCTTGTGTTTACAACCTCTCCGTAGTTAGGACCTTTCCTCTCCATACCTACCCCCCACTCTACTGTCAGGCTTAGAACCACGACAGTTGGCGCCCACCTTGGGGCAGGTGTTTTAGCAATTTTGTGGAGAAGTTGCGATTCTTCCGAGTACTTTCATGATGGTGGCTGCTGGAGTTTTGGTCGAGGGTCGAGAGATTCGTCTCGGTGCTCTCACCTTCATCGCCGACGACTCCGCCTGGCTCCAGGAGGCTCCACTCGACGTTGATGCGCTCCCCGTCCGCGGTGCGACGCATTTTCGCGCATGTGTCCGCGGCGTTCTGCTGCGGCAACCGTCGACCCCGTATCGGTCGACTCCTCCATCGTCCACCCTCCCGGTCTCCCGCTAGCGCAAGCGCTCGGGCCGGTCGAGGCTTCAGCGGTGGGTGAGGCACGCGGTGGCTCGCCAGACGGCCACCTCTCATGTTGCGGCAATCGAGCCCGACGAATCTCTCTACGGCCTGTTCGATCTGTCGACTGGCTCCGTAGAGACTGCATCTGAGTGCGATAGCAGTGATCCAGCGGCGGATATCCTGATGGTCGACGGGCCCCGCAGTCCCCCTGGCTTCGCCCGTGATGGTGGAGCAGGCGACGGAGGCGACCCCGCACGAGACCACGAAGAGTACCAGCCCGAGCCACTCGACTCTCTGCAAAGAGAGGAACTTCGCCGCAGGAATGTGGATGCCCTGCGTACGCCCATCGCAGGAGAAACCCCCGAGGCTCGCGCCTTGGAGGAGGCACGTTTGGCCAACTTCGCTAAACGCACTTGACTGGAGAATCTTCAGCGAGCACTCGACGAGCGCGCGCGGCAACGAGTTCCCGACAACAGTCGACGTCAACTCTTCCCGCCGACTCAGGTATATCGAACCCCAATCCAGAATTTAGCAGCTGCGACCCGTATAGCAGAGTCTATCCAGCCTTCTCAGTCGGAAGCTGGCAGAGGCTTGATGCAGATCAGGGATCTGCTCCGGGCAGCAGGAGATCAGAATTCGGCTGTGTCGCAGTCGCGCAACAGAATTCACAGTCGATCCGTCGCTGCGAATACGGTTCAGTCGGCTCACAACCCCAGATCGCCTCCGCGGCGTGAAGGGCGCGAGAATCGGCGAGACCAATATGGTGACCGACTCGACCGAGATGATAGGCGTCGAGTGCCCAATTCCCCTCCGAGGGGTGGGTCTTACACTCCTCGGCAGCAAGATGACAGGCGTCAGCTCAGTGCGGGGCGAAGACTTCCAGTCGACCCCAGAGAACTAGGCTTCGACGCGCGGTCCATTATTGTGCAAGGTTTGTTCGACCGGAACAGAGCCCATCGAGGTGGACTCGACAGAGATGCGCCCACAAGCAGTCGAGTGCATGTTTCTGGTCCTGAATGTTTCAGCAGATCTATCAGAGCCGCAGTTATCCCTCCCAATTTCAGGTTGGCAACAGGAGTCAGCAAGTTCACTGGCGAGTCTAAGCCTAAAACTTGGCTCGAGGACTATCGAGTGGCGGTTCAGATTGGTGGTGGAAACGACGAGGTGGCCATGAAGCATTTGCCCCTCATGCTGGAAGCTTCTGCCAGGGCATGGTTGACTCAATTACCTCCTAGCAGCATTTACACTTGGGAAGATCTGTCCCGAGTGTTCGTCAGAACATTTGAAGGAACTTGCAAGCGACCAGCTGGGCTGACAGAGTTGCAAGTCTGCGTGCAGAAGACCAATGAGACTCTCAGAGAGTATATTCAGAGATGGATCACTTTGCACCATACTGTGGAGAATGTGTCTGATCACCAGGCAGTCTGCGCCTTCAAGGATGGCGTCAAGAACAGAGAATTAAGTTTGAAATTTGGTCGAACCGGTGACATGACCTTGAGTCGGATGATGGAGATTGCTACCAAGTACGCCAACGGCGAAGAAGAAGACCGACTCCGAAGTGGCAAGCACAAGCCGACCCAGTCGGAAAAGGGAAACACCAGTCGGAAACAAAAGCGGAAGGCTGAACCAGCAGCTCCTGGAGAGGCTCTGGCCGTGACTCAGGGAAAGTTTAAGGGGAAACCAAAAGGATCCTGGAACCCTAAGAAGGTAAAGGATAAAGAAGGGAGCGACGTAATGGATATGCCATGTCACATCCACACGAAGAAAGACGAAGAGGGGAATATCATCTACCCGAAGCACACCACTCGCCAATGTCGACTCCTGATCCAGCAGTTTCAGGGAAAACCGTCTAAGGACAAGGAGAAGGAGTCGGACAAGGCCGAAGACAAGGAGGACAGTGAGGAAGGATATCCGCATATCAACTCCACTCTGATGATCTTTGCAGATGTGGAAAGCAAGAGTCGATTGAAAGTCATTAACCGAGAGGTGAACATGGTTGCCCCAGCAAAAGCAAATTATCTGAAATGGTCCCAAATACCCATCACATTCGACCAATATGATCACCCGACTCATATTGCCACCCCTGGGAGGCAAGCCTTGGTGGTCGATCCAGTTGTCGAAGGCACTCGACTGACAAAAGTGCTGATGGACGGTGGAAGCGGGCTGAATTTGTTGTATGCAGACACACTGAAAGGAATGGGCATTCCGATGTCCCGACTGAGCACTAGTAACATGAGCTTTCATGGAGTTATACCAGTGAAGAAAGCCGAGTCACTCGGCCAAATAGCTTTGGACGTGGTGTTTGGTGATTCGAAACATTTTCGCAAAGAAAAGTTGACGTTTGAGGTCGTGGATTTTCAGAGTGCATATCATGCCATTTTGGGGAGACCAGCTTATGCACGGTTCATGGCTCGACCATGTTACGTGTACCTCAAATTGAAGATGCCCGGCCCCAAAGGAGTGATCACTGTCACCGGTGATCGGAAAAAGGCAGAAGAGTGCTTTCAGAAGGGCTCAAAGAATGCCGATTCCCAGGTGACAGCGGTCGAGTTCGAGGAATACAAGCAAAACGCAGATCCGAGTGACTTGCTGCGATCCAAGAAACCCGCCACAGAGTCTGCATTTCAGTCGTCCGGTGAGACGAAGCCTGTTCACATTCACCCAACCGACCCCGATGCAGCTCCGACCCGCATCTCCACAACACTCGACCCAAAATAGGAAGAAGCGCTCATCCAGTTCCTCCGTGAGAACTGGGACATTTTTGCATGGAAGCCCGCTGACATGCCAGGTGTTCCCAGGGGACTGGCTGAGCATCGCCTAAGAGTCGACTCATCTGCAAAACCAGTCAAAGAGCATCTTCGGCGGTCCGCCGTCCAGAAGAGAAAAGCCATTGGTGAGGAAGTGGCTCGACTGTTGGCGGTAGGATTTATCCGAGAGATATACCACTCCGAGTGGCTCGCTAATGTCGTCATGGTTCCTAAGAAGGACAAGTCGCTCCGAATGTGCATTGATTTCAAGCACATCAACCGGGCCTGCCCGAAAGATCATTTTCCTCTCCCTCGCATAGATCAAATTGTTGACTCGACCGCGGAATGCGTGAGATTATCTTTTCTAGATGCCTATTCCGGGTACCACCAGATCCGTCTGTACGGACCCGACGAGGTAAAAACAGCTTTCATCACTCCATTCGGGTGCTTCTGCTATATCACCATGCCGTTCGGCCTCAAGAATGCCGGAGCCATATTTATGCGAATGATTCAGAAGTGTCTACTCACTCAAATCAGTCGGAATGTGGAAGCATATATGGATGATATCGTTGTCAAGTCACGAAAAGGTTCTGACCTGCTCGCTGATCTCGCCGAAACATTTGCCAACCTCAGAAGGTATGATATCAAGCTCAATCTATCAAAGTGCACATTTGGAGTTCCTGGTGGCAAGTTACTCGGTTTTCTCGTTTCCGAACGGGGAATCGACGCTAATCCAGAGAAGATCGGCACTATTCTCCGAATGAAACGCCCTGTGCGAGTGCACGATGTCCAGAAGCTTACTGGATGCTTGGCCGCATTAAGTCGATTCATCTCACGACTCGGTGAAAAGGCATTGCCTCTTTACCGACTGATGAAGAAGGCAGACAAGTTCGAGTGGACTCCAGAAGCTGATGCAGCGTTTGCCAAGCTAAAAGCTCTGCTCTCCACCCAGCCGGTGCTTGCTGCTCCAATCAGCAAAGAGCCTCTGTTGCTCTATATCGCAGCCACAGGACAAGTCGTCAGTACTGTGCTTACGGTCGAGCGAGAAGAAGAAGGAAAAGCTCTCAAAGTTCAGCGCCCAGTGTATTATTTGTCTGAAGTCTTGACTCCATCCAAGCAGAGATATCCTCATTATCAGAAGCTTGTGTATGGAATATACATGACCACAAAGAAGGTTGCTCATTACTTCTCTAATCATTCCATCACAGTCGTCAGCGACGCTCCACTATCAGAGATTTTGCACAACAGAGATGCAACTGGTCGAGTGGCCAAATGGGCGATTGAACTTCTTCCCCTTGATATCAAGTTTGAGGCAAAGAAAGCCATTAAGTCCCAGGCAATAGCAGATTTCCTCGCCGAGTGGATTGAACAGCAGCAGCCGACTGAAATTCACTCGGAGCATTGGACCATGTTCTTTGATGGCTCTAAGATGTTGAATGGTTCTGGTGCTGGGGTTGTCCTGGTTTCCCCCAGAGGAGATAAGCTCAGATATGTGCTCCAGATTCACTTTGATTCCTCCAACAATGAGGCAGAATATGAGGCCCTCTTATATGGATTGCGCATGGCCATTTCACTCGGCGTCCGTCGCCTGATGGTCTATGGCGACTCGGATTTAGTGGTCAACCAAGTGATGAAGGAGTGGGACGTGAGAAGCCCAGCCATGACTGGATACTGCAGTGCAGTGAGGAAGCTGGAAAAGAAGTTCGAGGGGTTGGAGCTCCATCATATACCCCGACTGAAAAATCAAGCAGCTGATGATCTGGCAAAGATAGGTTCCAAGAGAGAAGCCATTCCGAGTGGTGTGTTCTTGGAGCATATACACACTCCGTCAGTCAAAGAAGATCCTTTCACCGAAGAAGCTCCACAGCCCAAGAGTGCCACAGATCCGACTGAGGTTGAAGTCCCAGCGGTGGTCGACTTGATCATGGAGGTCTTGGTGGTCATTCCCGACTGGACAGTTCCATATATCGCGTATATCCTGAGAAAAGAGCTTCCGGAGGATGAGGAAGAGGCTCGACAGATCGTCCGTCGATCTAAGGCCTTTACCTTAATCAAAGGACAATTATTCAAAGAAAGCGCGACTGGAGTTGGTCAGAAGTGCATAACACCAGAAGAAGGTCGACTCATCCTCGATGATATCCACTCGGGGACCTATGGTCATCATGCGTCCTCTCGGACCATCGTGGCCAAAGCATACCGAGCCGGATTTTACTGGCCAAAGGCGAATGAGATGGCAAAGGAGATAGTGGATAAGTGCGAGGGATGTCAGTTCTACTCGAATATGTCGCACAAGCCTGCATCGGCTCTGAAGACCATCCCACTCGTCTGGCCTTTCGCAGTATGGGGGTTGGACATGGTCGGTCCTTTGAGAACAGGACGAAGCGGCTTCACGCATGTACTGGTGGCAGTCGACAAGTTCACCAAGTGGATCGAGGCTAAACGAATCAAGAACCTTGACACCGGTACTGCTGTTAGCTTCATCAGGGAACTAATATTCAGATATGGAGTCCCGCACAGCATCATTACGGATAATGGGTCGAACTTTGACTCGGAGGAATTCAGAGATTTCTGTAACTCCCAAGGCACACGGGTCGACTACGCTTCAGTCGCCCATCCGCAGTCGAATGGACAAGCAGAGCGAGCTAATGGCCTGATTCTCAAGGGATTGAAACCCCGACTGATGCGTGATCTCAAGCATGCAGCTGGAGCTTGGGTCGACGAACTTCCCTCAGTGCTTTGGGGGCTGCGGACCACACCTAATCGGTCGACCGGAAAAACTCCATTCTTCTTGGTCTACGGAGCTGAAGCAGTCTTGCCGAGTGATCTTCTCCACAATGCTCCTCGAGTTGAAATCTACAATGAAGCAGAAGCTGAACAAGCGCGGCAGGACGCAGTCGACCTTTTAGAGGAAGAAAGGGAGATGGCTCTGATCCGGTCGACCATCTACCAACAAGATTTGCGTCGTTTCCACGCCAGAAATGTGAGAGGTCGAGCCTTCCAGGAAGGAGATTTGGTTCTCCGAGTGGATCAGCACAAACCACACAAGCTTGCTCCTTCTTGGGAAGGTCCCTTCATCGTCACCAAGGTTCTCCACAACGGGGCGTACCGTCTTTACAACGTCGAGCATAATATCGACGAGCCCCGAGCTTGGAACGCGGAACTACTCCGCCCATTTTACACTTAAGGTTTATCACTCGGATGAGTTGCAATAAAGTACTTCTGTAGTTCATGGACCTCAAAATAATAGTGTCATA